>NC_135705.1:525000-670000 GCF_964276395.1 Gasterosteus aculeatus
CTACTGTTACTGCCACTACTGTTACTATTACTACTGTTACTACCACTACTGGTACTATTACTACTGTTACTACCACTACTGGTACTATTACTACTGTTACTACCACTACTGGTACTATTACTACTGTTACTACTGTTACTACCACTACTGGTACTATTACTACTGTTACTACTGTTACTACCACTACTGTTACTGCCACTACTGTTACTACCACTACTGTTACTATTACTACTGTTACTACCACTACTGGTACTATTACTACTGTTACTACTGTTACTACCACTACTGGTACTATTACTACTGTTACTACCACTACTGATACTATTACCACTGTTACTACCACTACTGTTACTATTACTACTGGTACTACCACTACTGGTACTATTACTACTGTTACTGCCACTACTGATACTATTACTACTGTTACTACCACTACTGTTACTATTACCACTGTTACTACTACATTACATTACATGTCATTTATCTGACGCTTTTATCCAAAGCGACTTGCAATAAGTGCATTTCAACCATAAGCTCACATTATGTTAGGAGACCACACATTGCATGTGATTGGATCTTGTGTTGTGGTGAACTTGCTCCTCAGCCGGTTTGGGGCGAATAGAAATCTTTTCTTTTATATCCAACAAGAAATACAAAATGTAATGTTCTCCCTGATGTTAGTCCCTTGTTCTTCCGGCCTCCTGCCTTTGCAAACGCAGCGCTGATACTTGAGCTGTGATCTGACAAATAAATCTACCAGAACGAGAGAAGTTGTTTGGCCGAATCCTTCCAGATGTCCCCAACCGGGCTTCCAATTTTTCATCACGTTTGTTTGCTTCGTGTGTTCTTTCAAAACTCAGAAGAACAAGAAACAAGAGTCTAATTTCATCAAATAAGCCGATGTACAACTTGCGATAGATAAGAGCCGTTATAAGTCCAATGTAAGTGCTGCAGTAAGTTAGTGTGTTAGTGGAGGTAGAGTCTGAAGAGGTGTGTCCAGCACCACGCGCACACACACACACACACACACACGCACACACACACACACACACACACACACACACACTCACACACACACAGAGCAAACAGCCGAGCTGACATCACAGTGGAGTCGTGACAACAACTACTACTACTGTCATTACTACTACTACTATTTCTACTATTTTAAGGCATCTTTTAGAGTAAACACCAGAAGACAAAAACCTCTTTATTATCATTATCATCATCATCATCATCATCATTATATTATCAGTATCAGTATTATTGGTGTTAATTTTATTTGTATCTGTATTATTGTTATTGTATTGATATTATTATCATTGTTGTTAATATTGGGCACACAAACACGTTAGAGCGGATTTAAGTAATATATACATATGAAACAATAGAAATATGTCACATGATCTTTAATGGTGCGTTTCCACCAAGCGGTACGGTACGCTACGGGTCGACTGCCAAAAGTTGAGAATGGTACCAAAAATTCGTACCGTACCGTCCCACTCTTTGGGTTCCCTTCCGTTGGGGCACCTGGCACAGTTGTTTGGTACTAAAGGGCGGAGCTAGACTCACTGCAGAGCGTTGATTGGTTGAAAGAGTGTCGTCATTTGGGGAAAGACAACACACGTAACACGCCTGCAGCATGCAGCCTTTGCTCAAACAAAGATGGTCGTCTCCTTGTGACAAACGGCCACATATGGAGAAGCAGGAACAGGATCGGCTGTCCGTCCTCCATCGTTGTTTGCGGTTAGCTTTCAGTTTTCGCGCGATCGAATGACGTCAATCTACTTTCCGTCATGTACCACGCCTATCAAGTGACCTTATCACTACCTTCTGGAATACACCACGCCTATCAAGTAAGGGTACTGTTGGCGGTGGAAACGCTCGCCAAATCATGGTTAACAGACCCGACCCGACCGGTACCGACCCGCTCGGTGGAAACGCGCCATTAGTCTCATTTAAGTCGCTCAGAATCCCTTCGGTCTGAATCAGATTCTTCTGGTATTTAAACATGAGATAAGTTCAATATTTATAAAAGTGACCTTTGACCCTGTCTTTGGCTTTACTGGTCAGGTCAAAGACGATATGTTTGACCCCCCAGCGGCCATGGCAGAGAAAGCCCAAGCTGTTGCTATAGCGACAGCGGAACCGCTCTTGCTAGCAGGAGTGTCTTTAAGTCAGAACCCAGCGTAACCACGGCGATGACAGACACACTAGAACTCTTTCTCTGGAACACGAAGCACAATTCAAAACTTTATGTCTACGTGACAGGAGAGGAAGCTGAGCAGAGACACAGAAGACCGTCCATGTCCTCAGGAACCACAACTTCAAACATTATTAAAGTGTTTACAACTAAAACCGGAATCCCTCTAAAAAGATATGTGAGATTAATTAATGTCCCGAATCAGAGGACATCTGGACATTTGAGCTGAAGACAGAGACAGTTTTAGGAGAATCTGAGAAAAGATCCTCCCACAATGCACTGGGGTTGGAGCTGTCAGACAAACAAAGAGAGCAACGTTGGAGACCAAACCAATGGAGAGTTACATAAGACACACTATGTAATGCTATACAAAAGCCTGCGCACACACACGCACGCACACACACACACACACACACACACACAGGAAGAGACTTCTTACATCAGGAGATGAGGCGACATGAATAATTCACTCGTTAAACCCTCTGAACTGAAAGGCCGTCCTTCAACGTGAGCAGCCACACAAGCTTACATCCAAAAACAACATTTCACTGTCATTTATCAAAACACGTTTCTTTTAATCCGACTCTCGTTAAAAAACATTCAAGTCAGAGCTGCTCAGTGAAACTATGACGTCATCTTTATCCTCATTGACTCATCGGAGATCAGCTGTCATGTGACCAGAACTCGGCGTAACACCGTGAATAGTTCATAAAACACGTAGAATATCATCCGACAAAATCAAAGACTTACAAACAACAACAGCAACAACTTGACGGGAGCAAACAAGTCCCCAAACTGCTTGTTGGGGTCCAGAGAATTGAGGACATTAAGAAGAAAGTCTGAGCATCTTCTTTGTGAGGCCTCAGCAACACACACGAGGGAGGGGGGGGGGGGGGGGTGATTAAAGTCATTTTACAGACCTCCGTCAGGTCGCTCCATCACTGAAGGAGGGACCCCCCCCCCCCCCCCCCCCCCCCCCCCCACGCCTCCAGCAGAAAGGACTCAGCGTGACAGACGAACAGGAATACCAGCAGCAGATGAAAGTAGGTCAGAAGAGACGAACAGACCAGAGAAGAAGAAGGGATGGACATGAGGAGGACTTCCTGTACTTTACCATCACAGGATCCAGATACGTAGTTAATGATTCCTCCATCGTTACCAGGAGACCACCTCTGCTTCTCTAAGTCAAAGCTTCATGTGTTAAAGCTGCATTCTCTGTAGTGACCAGCAGGGGGCGACTCCTCTGCTCCCATAGACGTCTATGAGGAAATGACTCTACTTCTCTGTAGTGACCAGCAGGGGGCGACTCCTCTGCTCCCATAGACGTCTATGAGGAAATGACTCTACTTCTCTGTAGTGACCAGCAGGGGGCGACTCCTCTGCTCCCATAGACGTCTATGAGGAAATGACTCTACTTCTCTGTAGTGACCAGCAGGGGGCGACTCCTCTGCTCCCATAGACGTCTATGAGGAAATGACTCTACTTCTCTGTAGTGACCAGCAGGGGGCGACTCCTCTGCTCCCATAGACGTCTATGAGGAAATGACTCTACTTCTCTCTTGATTTATTCCCTCAGTAAACATTGTAAACATGAGTTCATGGTCTCAGTCTCTAGTTTCACGTCTTCTTCAATACAGCGTGATGTTCATTTAGTGACTGATGGTCCATTTAGAGTCAAACAGACCATAAAGCAGGAGACGCTTTAGGGCGGAGCTACACACTGACTGACAGGTGTCTACCAGAGACGAAAATGCGTCCCTACGTCGTCTTTGGTCCCTAAATGGTCACAAAGTAAGATACCAAACTACAAACTATCAGACTTGAGGCTTCACCACATCACCACGGCAACGTCAACATCCGACCAGAACATCACATGACCTGCTGATGAGCGATGGATCCGATTAATGACGGATGTTTTTGATTTGATCCGGAACCCTTTAAAACAACAACGGCCTGAAATGAGCAACAACGTTTCAGAGTGTGAGAACCGAGTGCTGTGCGGCCCTGGAGGGGGGGGGGGGGGGTGGGGGGGCATTCATGGTCCTCTATGGGGCCACAAAGCTGCATTCATCACCCTGAATGGCTGTTTTCTACAACCAGGCGCTAGTCCCCCCCCCCCCCCCCCCCCCCCCCCACTGCCTTGGTATGCACAGACGCAGCCAGCATAGACAGCCCCCCCCCTACGTCCCCACGGAGAGGATGTCCTCGGCTCAGGTCTCTTTGCGGATCAGAGGACATGCCCGTTTCTGCTGAGTCATCGTTTCCATGGTGATGAGTCAGATGTTCATCATTCGAAAAACAAACGTGAACCTGGAAGTTTCAGTTTTAAGTAAAATACAACAATGTATTCAAAATACAAATATATGGAGGAAAGAAGTATTTTTGGGTTGAATATAGACACACACACATACAGCACACGCACACACACACACACACACACACACACACACACACACACACACACACACACACACACACACACACACTGGTTTACATTCCGCTGGCGTCTCTGTCCCATTAGCAGAGTGCAGGTGTCTTGATTCCTCACATTGACTTCCTGTCTGTGATCCCTCCCTCATCACACGTGGGGGGGCTGTCAATCAATCGGTGGTGGGGGCAGAGGGGCTTTGGGGGGGGGGGGGGGGACTTTGCATGTTGTAATTGCTGCTCTCATTCTGCTGGACTGAGAGTTTGGATCTTGTTTCATCACATCGACCCGTCGTGTTAATGTGCAGAATGAGGGGGGGGGGGGGGGGGGGGCATAGAATATGTACTGTGATAACTGTGATAGTACACCGTATGAATCCAGAGTATCACAAGACGCCCAGTACTACACACACAGTACTACACACACAGTAAGACTCAGATTAGAGTCCCGGGGAACAGAAAGGAGACAAAATACTTTAGAAGTACACTGACACAGTACTTAGTGCTTATTATATGTAATATTTAAATACTATAGAGTATAGAAATACTATCTAATATATGAATATTGACATTAGTAAAACTAGACTCACCCACTCCGATCTTCTCGTCCTCAGTCGGAGTCCACATGATGTCCACAGAGAATAAATCACACAGCGCGTCGCTTCATGGGGGGTAGAGGGGGGGGGGGTCACTTCAGCTGTCCAAAACCCAAAGTCCCTCCTCAGGTGTTCTGAAGGGAGGAGATCCGGTCCGTGTCCCGCCGATTACCGGGCAGAGACACCCGGGGAGAAAGCGACCACCGGGAGAGACAAACAGCGCAGCATCCTCCTCCTCTTCCTCCTCTTCCTCCCGCCGCAGCCGTCAGATGAAGAATCTATGCACACATACATGTACATACACACATACATGTACATACATGTAGACTATTTATTATTATATTATATAAGACATCTGGTCCGGTGTCGGTGCGTCGCGCGCTGAGGACGGACCGGGAGAGTCGCGCGCAGGAAGCCCACGTGAGTTTAAGCGGATCAGCCTGCAGATGGAGAGTATTACTGGGGGGGGGGGGGGGGCGGGTAGGATGGGGGGGGCACCAGATCCTTAAAGTGAGCACTAGTGTCATGACGCACACAAACAGCGGCAGCGTGCGCGCTGTTCAACACGCACGCGGTCACATGCTTATGAAGACATGTATTTATTAAGATATGAACATGTTGTCATGTGAACGTTCTCCTATTGGTCAACAGGACGTTAAACTAAACACACACACACACTGAGTAAGTGTCCTATTCTTTACTTAGTAAGACGATACAGACATTGAGTGAGAATTATTTAGAATAACTAAATTATTATTTAGAATAACTAAACCCGCGCTGCTGATTGAGTGGAATTAATGGAGTTAATTAAGACTTATTGATCTCACCTGAGGGGCGTATGACGTCACTCAAGGGTTTAAAAAAACAAACTTTCGAAAACAGAAATTTAGGAGGACTACAAAAGATGAGGATGTTTTTAATGACTTGTAAAATGATACAAAAATAAGAATCTTTAGGAGTCGAGCTGAATTCAAACAGAATAAAAACGAACATAAATGTTTCCTACGTATCTTTATATGAACAATAAAGACTTAAATATTAAATCCCTCATGGACGCATTCCAATTAGCTGGTGATTGTGCAAAGACGCAGACTTTTGACCTTTAAGTCTCATTCATTCCAAAGTGGTTCAGAACTATCAAACTACAATCATTTGTGGCTTATTGAACATCATTCAGAGCTTCTTCCTAAGTTATTTTTTTATAACTTTGCCACCAAATTAAACTTCTCATGTGAGAGGAGACGAGACCATCACAAAGATTCAGGTTTATTAAGAGTACAGAATGGCTCCTCACTAAATGTAACGAAAGAATCAAGTGATGTACAAACACCTCGACTATGTACCTGCATACGTGTACTTTGAGAGTACTTTGGATCTTCCGGCGCTCAGAGAAAGTTGATTACCAGTGAAATCCGTCTTAATGAGTCGCCTCATGTTGAACCGGATCAAGTGTGTACAAGGAAGTACACGAGAACACGGTATACTGCTGGGTAGTACTCCACTGTGGGTCACAGCACTGTGAATACTACCCATGGTGCAACACTGACCTCTAGTTGTTAAAGTCACTACACAGCGGATCACTGACGCCTCTTTATTCACAAAGCATTCAACAGAAAAGCATCGTCATCAGAACCAAGACGACGTTCGGCTCCGATCTTTAGACAGAAAAGTGTTCGTTGGAGACAAAAACAAACATCAGCGTTTCCTGCTGAGCTTCAGTAGTTAAGAGATATTTCTATAAAACATTTATGGCTCAAAGGTTTGTGAGATTCGAGATCCCACCTGAGTGACACCGGGTGGGAGGAGGGACTATAAACACCTGTCTGTTCCTATCGATCGAATATAAATACAGTACATGTGTAAACATGGGACATAAACATGAATGATTCTCCTGAAACAAAGTGAAGAGTTTTCATCCGATTGAGACATTTATTGATCATCAGCGTCCCGATGAAACCTTAAAAAGAGGCTCGCGTCTCCGTCAGGAGGACCAGCCGTCACTGAGGTCCTGAAGGGTTCGGTTCTCATCATCGGAGGGCTGTGGGAGGTCTGCAGCACGCGCACACACACACACACACACACACACAGCATGAATAAGTATAATACTCACATTACATCAAGTAATGTGAATATTCAACCAGTTAAGCTGGTAAAGCACCACTAACAGTTCTCCCAGTCCAATAAGTCGGATTCATCGTCACTCCCGTCCGATTGGTCCGAGTCTTCGCCGCCGCCGCTGTTGCTGGCGAGAAGATCTGCAATCTGAGGGAAGGAGTTTAAAAGAGTCGTCCGACTTCCAAAGGGTCTTTGAAGGCATCGCGTGTGACAGATGCTTCCCTCAGGAAGGGCTTCTCTCTCACACTAACAAACCGTTTGATTTAACCAGATTCTGAGCTCCTCCGTTACACGATGACATCATGATTGATTCATTTGAGACCAGGAGTCATGTGACCATAGAACCAGGAACTGAGCGAACGTCACAAAGTGAACACAGAGGATGTGAAGTTTAAAATGTTTAACACATACAGCCTCTTTTTAAATCAGATTATTAAAGTGATAAAAGCGTATTTTATGTCATCCTTACTGTGTTACTCTACATTAAGTCATGATGGTTCCATTTCCTCGGAGAAAGGACTTTTATTTTGAAAATCAAGATCAAAGAGAAAAATGCGAGTGTGAAACTATTGACCTCAATGTGAAATAAAATCAATTGAAGACGACTGAGAAATCAATCATGAAATAATTATTTTAGGGATAACCGTCCTTCACCTCTTCATTGGAAGAATAGTTCGGTCCGTCCTCGTTCTCCGGGTCGCTGTTATTGGCCAGCTCCTCTAAGAGCGGATCGAGGTCCATATCCTCATCATCGTCGTCGTCGTCATCGTCGGTGTCCGAGGAGTCGTCATCGTCGTCCTGGTCTTCATCCTAAAGGACGACACAACGTGCGACTCAAGACTTAACTGACTTTACCGATTTCATCATCAGCAGACCACAAGAGTTGCACTTGAACGCATCTTCAGAATAATGAAATGTAAAGATGACTAATAAAGTGTGTATCTCTAAAGCCGGTTTCTGTTCAACAGGAAGTGACCATCATTCACTAAATGAAGCTCACGCTGTATTGAAGAAGACATGAAACTAAAGATTGAGACCATAAATATTGTCATAGACGTCTATGGGAGCAGAGGAGTCGCCCCCTGCTGGTCACTACGGAGAAGTAGTCATTTCCTCATAGACGTCTATGGGAGCAGAGGAGTCGCCCCCTGCTGGTCACCACAGAGAAGTAGAGTCATTTCCTCATAGACGTCTATGGGAGCAGAGGAGTCGCCCCCTGCTGGTCACCACAGAGAAGTAGAGTCATTTCCTCATAGACGTCTATGGGAGCAGAGGAGTCGCCCCCTGCTGGTCACTACAGAGAAGTAGAGTCATTTCCTCATAGACGTCTATGGGAGCAGAGGAGTCGCCCCCTGCTGGTCACTACAGAGAAGTAGAGTCATTTCCTCATAGACGTCTATGGGAGCAGAGGAGTCGCCCCCTGCTGGTCACTACAGAGAAGTAGAGTCATTTCCTCATAGACGTCTATGGGAGCAGAGGAGTCGCCCCCTGCTGGTCACTACAGAGAAGTAGAGTCATTTCCTCATAGACGTCTATGGGAGCAGAGGAGTCGCCCCCTGCTGGTCACTACAGAGAAGTAGAGTCATTTCCTCATAGACGTCTATGGGAGCAGAGGAGTCGCCCCCTGCTGGTCACCACAGAGAAGTAGAGTCATTTCCTCATAGACGTCTATGGGAGCAGAGGAGTCGCCCCCTGCTGGTCACTACAGAGAAGTAGAGTCATTTCCTCATAGACGTCTATGGGAGCAGAGGAGTCGCCCCCTGCTGGTCACTACAGAGAAGTAGAGTCATTTCCTCATAGACGTCTATGGGAGCAGAGGAGTCGCCCCCTGCTGGTCACTACAGAGAAGTAGAGTCATTTCCTCATAGACGTCTATGGGAGCAGAGGAGTCGCCCCCTGCTGGTCACTACAGAAGTGACCAGCAAGGGGCGACTCCTCTGCTTCAGCGTCACTACAGAGCAGGAGGACGTCTCCTCCTCCTTCACACTCCAAACAGGACGTGTGAAGCATTTTGCAGATTTTCTGCTGTGAGAATACAAACAAACAAACAAACAAACGTCGTCTCACCTGATCGTCGTCGTCTCCCTCTTCGGCCAGTTTCTGTCTCCCGACCTCGTAGAGACGGCACACGGTGTCCAGGCTCACGGTGTCCTGGTTCTGGGGAGACAAACAACATGGCGTCGTGTCCGTGGTTCAAACCTCTATTCTGTTCAATTAAAATTAAACAGTAGAAGCAAAACAAAGAACAATCATCAATACTAACGTGTGTAGGGACAGACAATCAACCAGACGTTGTTATTGCCTAATGCAATTTATAAATATGTATTATATCAGGTGATGCATTAAATGTTTAGAAAGGACGTGGTCCTGTGAGCTGGACTCGGGTTCTGCACCTCGATGACGGCCAGGTAGCAGTCCTTCGAGTCGGTGCACAGGTCGAAGATGTTCCTCTTCACGTCCACTGTGGCTGGAGACAAGCAGACAAGGGAGCGCCAGTCGTGAACTCCAGACCCACCCAGCAGTAAACAAGTATTTAAAGTACTACAAATAAACAAGTATTAATACATCATAAAGAAACAAGTCAAGCAACATGTGTCGTAAAACAAAGAAGCCTTCACATTATGATCATTGGTGAATCTCACAAAAAGACACAAGTCATGTGACTTCAGCGCGCCGACCAATAGGATTCAAGCAGGAAGTGCAGCCTACCGATGGGTTTGTAGTCCGTGGCGTCGAAGGTTCTGAAGGACGAGCCAAAGGGGCTCTTCATCTGCTGGTCCATGGCCTCGCCCTCGTCGTCGGGCTGCAGCATGGCTGGGGGGAGGGGGGAGGGCGGGGGGGGAGAGGGGGGAGGGGCGAGAAGTCAGTAACGAGTGAGACACACACGCACGCGTTGACCTTGCTGCCCGTCTCCCGTACCTCCGTACATGATGGTGGCGTTGCTGTTGAAGACCAGTCTGCACTGGTCCAGAGCCGGCACCGTGTGCAGCAGGTGGAAGGTCCTCAGGTCCCACTGGGGGGCTCCTCGTCAAGGTGCTAACGGCTAACCTGCCCCCCCAGGTCTGACCAGGCCCACACAGGCTAAGCTAAGCTAAGCTATAGATGTACGATTTCATTTAAACTAATACGCGGCTGGAGGAGGAGGAGGAGGCACCACAGGAGAAAAAAATGAAACTCCACCACCACATCTGTCTTTAGAGACCAGAGGTCAGAGGTCAAAGGATACGACCTCTGTGTTGACGATGACCTCCAGGCCGTTGGGGTGGAAAACGCCGCTGATGTTCATGTTGAACTTGTCAAACTTGTGGATGGCGCCGGCCTCCCGCACGTCCCACAGCACGCCGTCGTTCAGCACCAGGTCGTCGGTGGGGTTGAAGGTGGCGCAGTTCCTCTTGTAGTTGTTGGCCAGGGCGGGGTCGTTTAAGGTCACCGTCTTCTGACCCGTCTGGATGTCGTAGATCTGCAGGCGGAGACACGGAGGTAAAAACGCCACTAGCGCGCCGGCGGCCGGAGCGCCTCGGGTACCTACGTGTGCCACCTGGTCCTCGGTGCCGATGACCCGGTCCTGGCTGTGTCTGCTGAACTCCACGTAGTGGTCGTTCTCAAACGAGTTCCTGGGAGGCAAAGAACAAGCAGCGTACGTTCACACGCGCTGGGAAAGCAGCTTAAACGTGCGCGTGTGTGTCTCTCTACTTCAGGCTGAAGACGCCGTCCATACTCCAGAGGGCCGACAGGGGGGCGCTCCAGGAGGCCGAGGTGAGCAGCAGCTTCCCGTCCTGGGACAGATAACACACACATTAAAGGTCTAATAGGCTTTGATTTGAAAGAATCCGTCTCAATGGAGGCGGAGCTCGATGCTCACGAACATCTCGAGCAGTAAATGAACCACAAATAATCTCAACTCAACTACTTGATTCCAACCCTGTGAATGAAGGAACGTGTATCAACGGTATCATCCAGGAACAAAGGTCCTGTAAACTGTTTTCATTCCCTCCCTTTGTGCGTCTGCTTCGGAGCGTCTGGACGGACTCGACTCTCTAACCCCCGGCCCCCCTCCACCCACCCGGGAGGGCTCCAGGTGAGTGATGGCCGACGAGTGGCAGGTGTACTTGGCCTCCTCGTCCCCGGAGAAGACGTTGTAGAACTTGAGGTGACCCGAGCAGGTTCCCAGCATCAGGAAGCGCTCGCGGGCGGAGAAGGCGCAGCAGGTGAAGCCGCTTTCGTCCCCGTCGCCTTCGTGGAAGATCGACATCGGACGAAACCTGAGATTTAAAGAGAGGTGATGATCAGCCAGAAGCTGAATATTGTCAGATTTCACACTGTCCTTGAACGCACCGCGTGGGACAACGGTTCAGTCTGAAAATGAAACAAAGCTTAAAATGTATTTAGAGAATATAGAATTTAAAATATCTTCACATATAAACAGTTTACTTCATTCTAATAATTCTGAGCTCCTCCATCATTGATTCATCATGTGACCAACAGTCATGTGACCACAAATCAGAGGAACAGGAGACGACACTTTTGCATTTTATCCCTTCTTTTGTATGATTTAAATCTTTTACCCCCCAACAGGCGTGCCCCCTACCTGCTGAAGATCAGGTGCCGGTCCAGGCAGCCTCGGTCCACGCCCCCGTACCTCGGGTACAGCACCCGGCTCCCCAGGCGGGCGCTGAAGTTGGGGGACGCCTGCCTCCTCTGCTTGGGCTCGGGGCAGCGGTGGGGGGCGAACAGGGAGAAGGGGGGGCAGGTGGTGACGGGGTTGGGGCAGCGCGCGTGCTGCTCCCTCAGGTACTCGGTGATGATGCTGTCGAGGGTCGGGGGCGACGGGAGGTGGCGCTCCGGCTGCTTCTTCATGGCGGGAGTCTGATGGAGAGAAAAGATGACTCCGGTGATCCAGAGCGAAAGATTCCATTTTGAATTAATAAAACATGATGTTGCATGAAGTTAAACGTCAAACATTTTGCAGACACAACTACTGAACGACCATCTAACAGTTTACGGTGGAGAGAAGCGGGCGAAGCGACCTGGATAAAAGCCCCGTGGTCCGACTTCTGCTTCAGCGCCCGCAGCTTCCTCCCCGAGCTGCACGGCGCCGCCTGCCGCTCCCGCGTGAACAGAATCCGCCCCGCGGGATGCGAGGCTTGACCGTGAGCGACAGAAGGAGCAGGTGGGGGAGAAGGCGGCGGGGGGGCGGAGGTCGAAGAGGAGGAGCCAGGGGGGTGAGGAGCGACGAGGCAGCGGGAGGAGGAAGAGGAGGAGACGGGAGACGATCCGGTGTGGGCGGCGACGCGAGCCGCAATGCTGCCGGCCAAGCGGCACGACCGGGGGATGGCGGCGGCGGCGGGGAAGGAGGAGAGCGGGGGGGTGACGCAGGACGAGGAGCTCGGACACAGCGCCGCCCCCGACAGGTTGGCCTCCCGGACCAGCGCGCCGGCCGTGTCCTGCAGGCCTTTGGCCAGCAGGTGGTTGCGGATCAGCAGCAGCAGCTCCCTCCCGGAGAAGGTGATGCGCGACTGGGCGACCACGTTGGCCCGCTGCAGGCGAGCCAGCGACACGTCGACGCCCATCAGCAGCGGCTTGCCCGACACGCGCTCCGTCAGCTCGGCGGCGTAGCGGCAGAAGCGCACGTGCTCGCTGCGCTTGTCCTGCAGCACCGGCTCCTTCATCAGCTGAGGGGGGAAGAGTAGCGGAGCATTAACGCCTCCACCCGGAAAAACACCACAACGGAGCTGCAGACGGAGCTCTAAAGAACCACATTCTTAGTTCTTAGTAAAACTATCACCATCACATGGAACAAAGGACATCAGTTCCATTATTGTTTAACTTAAGACTTAAATGTAGTATTTTTGATGACTGGTGTCGCACTTTAATGTTATGAAAACAAAACATTTAGTTCAGAAAATGATGTTTTTAAGAATATTGGGAGAGTTTGCAAACGAAGATGAAAAGTCAAAAAGTCAGAGGATCACCAAAGTAATCAGGGTTCATCCCCGCGAGCATCGTGGCGCCGGCGTTACGGACCTGCTGGATGTGGCAGCTGGTGAACAGCGGCAGCTTGCTGATGATCTGCCGGACGGCGGCGCTGCGAGAGAGACCCACCAGGGCCTTGCAGGCCAGAGCGCGGATCAGGTCTGCATCCGTGATGGGCATCTTCACCGTGAGCAGAGACAGCAGCACCTTTGTGGAGGGGGGGGGGGGGGTCAGCATTACGTCCCATTCGAGGAGACTAACTGCAGGGGGGGGGGGTCCTCCTAGCGCTCACCTTTATGCCGTTGTTGTTCTGCACCGTTTGCCACATGTGGGCCAGCACGCGGTTGTGGGGGGGCGCCGGGGGCTGCTCGGGGTGCAGCGACTGCCTGAGGGGGGCGACTGCGAACGCGCTCACCGTGTTGAGGCTCTGATCCGGAGCGCACACGCAGTTATTTATCACCTGGCAGCAGGGGGGCAGAGAGATCAGGGCTCATGGTCCTTAAAGGGACAGTGAGATTCAGCCGGTTAAATAACCATCATGACAGTAGAGTTGCTTCCTCGTAGACTTCTAGTGAGCCGCTCCGGAAGCAGAGCGGTTCGTCCTCTGGGATCTGAACAAATCTGTCCGCTTACTTGTAGCGCGGACTTCTGGATCTCGGCGTCGTTGACGAACACCTCGCCCTCCACGACGCCCAGAACGATGCTCATACCTGCGCACACGCACAATCAATGCACGACCAGGTGAAACAAACGACCCGCACTGGCCGAAGCTGGGCGCTGCAGCTCTACTGACCCACGGTGGAGACGGCCGACCTGGTTTCATCCAGGACCTCCACGGCGTCCGCCAGCACCAGCTGGACCTTCGGGACCACCACCAGCATGGCCATGATGTCCAGGACGTAGCGCACCGTGTCGCTCCTGGACCAAGAGGAAGATGACGAAGCGACACGATGAAACAGACTAACAGACGGCAGAAACACGGAGAAGACCCGAGTAATCCGGCCGCTTTGCTCCATCTACACAGACGATGCAGAAGACCCATCGCGCTCTTAAACATCGCCACCGGCCCTTTAAGCAGCGTCGTCGTCGCCAGCGGCCCCGCCCCTTTACCTGCCGTAGTAGGTCCTCCAGTCGCAGGCAGCCGAGATGAGCTGCAGCATCAGGGGCACGCAGGACAACCTGTAGAAGACCTCCACCGGCTCCCAGTGCAGCTGAGGAGGTCCGCACTCGATGAGGAACTCCATCATCTCGATGACCTGCTCCCTGGTGTAGGTGTAGGCCTGGGACACACACACACACACACACACACACATTTATACACACACACTACAGTCTGAGATGAACACATCACCTCCTCCACAGCCTCTCTGGTACCTTGTAGAAGGGCTGCTGAGGGACCACGGTGCCTTCGTCCGACGTGTGCAGAGACTGCTTCACCTGCTCAGCCTTCACCGCCAGGTGAGCCTCAAAGTACCTGAGCGACGGCGTTGGGGGGCGGAGTTAGTGTACACAACAGGTGCATGAATACGTGACCCTTGAACCCCTTTAGGACCTCAGCGAGGAGTAAAACAACGCGTTTAAAGACATTAAACTACAGACAGAAAGGTCTTCTCTAATAATAACGCTGGACATGTGCCACATACGGAGAATAGGATTGTTTATTTAAATAAAACGATTTCAGAAGGTTTATATTTTTCTTCACTGACAAAAATAAATCCAGATGTTTTCACATGCATTTTAACCCGAGCAAATCATTATAAATACGACCCGGTTACTCGTTAATATTAACATCATTTGAATAGTTATGAAAAGGAACTAAAGCAAAGTATTTATTCAATGTGTTTTACTGAAGATGATTTTTAGAATCATCAATAACAATTGTGGATCCATGCAGGTCAGATCCGTTTAAATGGATCATCAGTGATCTAGAATTAGTAATAGAGAATAAAAGAACGCGAGTAGAGATCTACAAGTTATCCAATTATTTCCTCCCCAGCTTCACTATTTTATTTATTTCTATTCACTGAAATCAAGTCATCGATTAGTCCCGCCCCCCCATGTGGTCGTACCTGCGCAGCGCCATGCAGGTGTGTTTGGCCGTCTGCCGGTTGGCAAAAACCTGATCGTCGCTCATCACCGCCGCCTCGCTCTGCGTCTTCAGGATCTCCAGCGTGCTCACCTGCACAGAGACGGTTCACACACAGCGTTTGGGCGCCTTAACTAGTTGCTTAGGCACTTTGTTTATGTCTGGTTTCATTGTTCCCGTTATTACGCGACCACATATTCCGATGTGTGTTTTTAACGCACCAGGTTGACGAGGCGCCGCAGGCCGTCCTGCCGGTCGAAGAGCTGCAGCACGGCCCTGAAGGAGAAGGCGATGGAGAAGAACATGGTGGCGTGGCAGACGCCCGAGGCGTGGGAGGACTCCAGCAGCCAGAGGGCGTAGGAGACCACGTCGGAGAGCACGCCGCCCGGCAGCGTGCACACCTGGCAGAAAACAAACAGAGGTTATCGCCATGGCGATGACCCCTCGGAGGCCTGATACGGTGACCATGAAAAAAGGGGAGGCACCACTTGTTATAAATATTGAAATATTGAACTAAAATACTACATATTTTCATCACTTCCTGAAGTTTTTCTTTGACGGTCACATGACACATGAATCAAGGATGATCCACCGAGGAGCTCAGACGTAGAGGATTTTAACATAATCTGATTTATGTTTAGGGAGTCATATAGAAGATGAAATATAAAGAGTGTGTGTGCGTGTGTGCGTGTGCGTGTGCGTGTGTGTACCCTCTCCAGGGCGTCCTGGTTGTAAGCCAGGTAGTAGAGGCAGAGCGACACCCCGGTCGCCGCCATCGAAGGCCTCGGGATGTCGAGGAGCCGCTGTACGCCTCCATGAGCGATGAACTCTGCAGCAAACTTCTTATGGAGGAGCAGCGACGCCAAATACTGGAGGAGGAGGAGGAGGAGTTAATGTCTGTAGGAGGAACAGGAGAAGCGTTGCCTGGATTCAAATGGTCAAACGTTCCTCACTGAGAGAAAGGAAGTGGCCACCTGACAAGAGCGCTTTAACAACACATGAAGCATCGGAGACGCTTCTGTCCCCGACGAGCGTCTCCGTCCATCACAACTACGCAGCTCAGTGGCGTCGATTCACCACGGTGTCCCTTCCTAACTCCTCATCAACTAACCATCTTCCCTTGACCCCGTGACCTTTTCCACAGAGGTCAAGGCATAGTTAAGTCAAACAAGGTTTTTCTTCTCGTTGAATATGTATAGAGCAACGACAGGTGAATTGATGGGGGGGGACCCAGGTAAAGGGGGGCGGGGTTAAATTATCACTATCACGTGGGGGGGCGGGCGGGGGGGTCTCTGTGGAATCTGGGTCGAGCACGGACCGTCACGGGTGCCTGCGCGTAGAAGTATGAGTTCTGTTTTGCTAATTTAAGGTTTTTCACCTGGGACGACAGCACAGACTGAAATGACGCTTGGCGCCAAAAAGAAAAAGAATATATTCAAAAAATATAAAAAAGTAGAAGATAAAAGAAACGTGGGGAAACTGCACCACCTTAAATAGGAGCCCGGGGGAGAACTTGACAATAGTGGTTAGGAGTAGACGTTAGGGTGCGTGAGGAGGAGGAGGGACTCACCAGGAGGGCGTCGAAGGTCAGCTGCACTTTGTTGGTCCTCCTGAGGTGGATGTAGTTCATCAGCAGAGAGCGAGTGTCCAGCTGCATGAAGACAGCGAGCAGCTGAGGGAAACGAGACGTGAGAGGATGAGACGTTACATCTTTAACCCACGGCTTTTTACCGGGGGAGCAGTTAGGAGTCAGGTGTCTTGCTCAGGGACACTTCGGCAGGGAGCAGCCGGGGCGCCAACCGCCAACCGAGCGGTTCCCAGCGCTCCGTCTCTACTGCGGCGCCATCGACACGTAATATGAATAAACCGCAAAACAAATCAATGACAATGTTTAAAGAACATTTAGTGGTTTAGATGGTTTGTATCTACAGAGGGAACCTTAAAGTGCATCGTGGTTTATATACAATGTGTGTGTTCTGTATATATGTATTATACATGTATATAAGATACACGCGTGTTCACCGAACAAATTAAACATTTGATGGAAGCTAAGCTAAAGCAGCTACGACCTGAGGATGCTGCACTACCCAGCATGCACCTGGCTGCTTGGTTTGCAGAGAAATAAGAAGGAAGAGGAAGAGGAGGAAAGCGTTTGGAGGAGGAGTAAAGAGCGAGGAGGAAGAGGAGAAGGAAGGAGTGAGCAGGACAACTAAAGAGTGAGGAGTTTGAGAACTTCACCTCCTGGTATTCTCCCAGCGGCGTCAGATACTGCAGGATGAGCCTCTGCTCGGTGGGCGGGCTCAGCGGCGACAGGCAATAGTCTGAGCCAATCACCATCGAGCTCATCTCTGACCAGGAGCTGCTGCTGCCGGCCGGAAAATCGCTGGAATCGCACCTCTCCCCTTCTTCCTCTTCCTCCTCCTCCCGCTTCTCCTCCTCCTCCTCCTCCCCTTTCCTGCAGGAGGATGAGGAGTACTTGAGCTTCTGCTTTGCCTTCCTCCCGTACTCCATCACCGCCCGTCTCCTCCCTCCTCCTCTTCCTTCCTGCCTGTCCTCCGTCTCCCTGGACGACCTTGCTTGGAAAACGAAGTCGGGGAGGAGCCTCGTCGAGCCGTTTTTCTGGGCCGGACACGGCGGAGGTTTGACCTTCGACCCTGTCCTGCTGCTCCCGCTCACCTCTCCCTCCTCCCCCCCCGATTCCACCCCCTCCATCCCGGAGACCGGGGAGACCTGCGTTAGGTCCCGGGGCGTCTTGGCCTCTTTGCTCTGCAGCTCGTGCAGACGGCGGATCATGATCGGCACCTGGAGGTCAAAGGTCATAGACGTCCTATTTTATACCAACACAGCTGAATCTTTTTACATGTTCTACAGTAGCACGTAGAGGGATTTAAAGAGTGAGAACAGAGAGTGTGTGTGTGTGTGTGTGTGTGCGACCCACCAGCTGAGCGTTCTCCTCCCGGTGGCTCGCTGCTACTTCCTGGTTGCTCATGGCTCGAGCCAACAGACCCGTGGCGAAGACGCACAGCGGCGGCTTCGCCTCCCGGGCCCAGCTGAACAGCTTCTCCACCAGACCTTCCTGTCACATGACCCAGAGGCTTCAGGGTCAACATACCTGCGTACGACTTCACTAAAGGGCCTTATAAACTTCAGCCTTCTGAATTATGGGGCGAGGGTTAAAGTGCTCATGTGTTTCAGTGAGGAAGAACTTTGTTGTAAGAAACGTCGACATGTGACAGGATTCTAGTTTCCGATTGGCTGACTTTCAGGTTCAAACCCTCCCCAACTTTCAGTGAGAATGATGAATGAGTGAGGAGGTTTGTGCATGAAGCTGCTTAATGTCTTCTGATGCCGCACGAGACGGCGAAAACAAGTGTGAGCTTCAGTAAGAGGGAGGAACTGTCACGATGCCAAAATGATGACGTTGATACAAAACCATGATACCCGATACGAATTCTAAACAAAACCACAAGTACGATATGATACTGGTAAATGTATCATACACATGCTCCCTTCCCCCAAACCCGCCTGGTCCCCATTCGGTTTCTCATGAACATCAACGTACCAACACACATTTATATGTTTTGGGGGTTTTAAAGCTGATGGCGCAAACAGTCCCCAAGTAGGCCAGACCGTCCCAATTCAGAGACGTCTTGGTTCAGCCGTCGGAGGGCCAGCCCACCTAGACCGGAAGGCCGGGTCCTCATGAGGATGCAGCCCACCAAATGAGACACAGCTTCTGACTGACGGAGGCAGACGTTGTCCGCCGTGTTTAATGACGTCCTGGTGTCTGTGGGAAGACGTCACCCGTCGCCTCGACCTCAGAGATCTTCTGCTTCAACATCAGGTCTCACCTTCTCCTGGAAGACTACGGCGGTCTCCAGGCCCGGCACGATGTTCTGCAGCAGGCGGCAGGCGGCGGTGTTGAGGCTCAGCTCCCCGCTGGTCATGATGTACGTGTCCATCAGCTGGGGAAGCAAAGCAGCCTTTATGCTCTGTTCACATTACATGAATACAACTTTTGAAGACGTCGCTGCATGTGGATTAGGTTTTATTTTAAAGTGAAGGCAACTTATAACAGAGAAATATATGCAAATATAATTGTATGCAATTATTCCAATGACGTCACTCAACATGTCATATAAATATATAGTAATATCGTTTAATATAATAGAAACATATTCCTAAAGGTTTTGTATCCACAAATAAATAGTTTTAGAAAGACAATAAATAGTTGAATCTAGGCCCATATACAAAGTGCAGAATAATTCCTCTGACTTAAATTGTGAATAACGGAGAAACACAAATTTGAGAATACCGCTTTAATTCACAGAGAAACTACGGCGACTAACAAATGTGAACTCTTATTGACAGAAGATTAATAAAGATTTCAATAACTCAAATCTTCTCCCGTCTAATATCCTAAATTTCAAAATTAGATTTATGCCTTTGAGGGTATAAAGAATAAATTGAATAGAAATAATCTTCACCGCATTAGTGAAGTCGTCATTCATGAAGAGCATCTTCAGCAGTTGTCCAAGCATGCAGTCCGGGTCCGCTCGTCCTGCAACAACCAATCAGAAGAGTCAGCCGGAGCTTCGCTCCCACACAGGAGAGCGGAGGCGTCCTTCAGAAGCCACGTCAACAGAGAGGTGGACAACGACCTGGATGACGGTCGTCAAACGGGTCGGGGTCTCGTTTGTGGTATTCTCCGGTCTCCCTCTCAATCAGCTCAGAGATTCTGGATGGGGGACGAAAGAGAGACCAGACCACAGAGATGAGAGACACCGGAGGTATATGAGACAAAAGAGACGGAGACTAAACCCCTGCTGACTTTGTGAGGATGGACACCAGCTGCTCCGTGGTTCCTTGCTGCGCCTCCTCCCATTCGCCGAGCAGCACGACGAGGTCGGCCTTCGAGTCCACGGACACGGCCTCAGGAAACGCAGCCGCGGGCTGCTCCTCTTCGGGGGAAGACATCGAGGCCTGAGGGACACGAGGAGGGACAAGAGGTGGAAACGGAGAAAAACTGCTTTCACTTTGTCAGATGTTGGTGTTGAGACGCTGTAATCAACACCTGCAGATGATTCATACATTACTCCACAACATTTATTTGCCATTAATTAGTTACTACGTGCTGAGTATTTATCAAAAGTTCACATTTGAAACGACTACTTTGAGGAATTTAATAGTAATAAAACATGTACACAGTTATATACACAAGTATTACTGATACTCGACTACAAAGAGTATTGCAGTTTGCTTAGTTTTCAGGTAACAGTATGTTTTAATACTTTTGAGAGTGTTGCTTGTTTCACCAACATTACTTAACGTTAATTAAGTCCGTTTGTAACAACTTATTCTAGTACTTCGTAATCATATTTTGATGACAACATTGTTGAGTACTTGCTCCACCTGTAACACCTCTATAAAGAGTATATAAGAGTTCTTTCCTAGAGAGACCACCGCGCGGGGAAACCTCAGCGGGCGCTCCGGGACACACAAACCCGCCAATAGTGCCCCCTGCCCGGGGGGAGGAGCGGCCGCTTCGCGCGGAGCTCCTGCTGGAGCTTTTAGCTCAACGAGGTGACATTTAGCCCACTCGGCTAGCTCGGCTTCCCGGCGGCTCGGGCGTGTGTAAAGTCGGTGTACCGTCGCCCCCCCGCGGCCCACGGGGACCCGCGTCACGGCGCGACGCGGCGGCGCGTGGCCGCGTGTCGGACGCTCGTAACGGCTCCAGCTAGCGGCTCCACGGCTTCTAAATGTCACGAACTCACCTGAAGAGCCGCTGCGTCGTCGTCGTCTCCCGCGGGCTTCTCCTCCGCTCAGCGCTCCGTCTGGACGAATCCTGCACACGGTGTTATTTAGGTTTTATTAACGGAAAGAAAAAGAGAAACGTTTTAAGGAAACGTGAAGCAAAAAAAAAGTATCACGTTTATTTTCAAAAACTTCTCGCGGCGACTGCGAGTTACGTCACCGAGCGGCGTCGACGTTTGATGACGCTTCACGGCGCAGCTGCCGGTAGCGCTTCTTCTTTGGTGTTTTTCTGTGACCAAGAGAATTTTCAAGAAGTTTTTTTTAAATTAAAACATGTTTTGAAAGTATCACTTATTTTCAAGCGAAAAATACATGTTGCCTTGAATATCTGTCTCTTGATTTTGACTAAAAAACATTATTGACCCCAACTATCCATTTCAATCCCCAACTCAACATGCATCAGAACCTGAAGCAATATTTAATTCATTAAACATTTCTGATTAGAACAGTAACCCCAAAAGGTGTGTACACAAAACGTTGCAAATAAACATTTTACCATTTTATATTGTATGTTTTTGTTTTTACTATTACAATTAATTTTATTTAAAACATTTTTTCTGATGGTTATGGATGTCCAGAAAAGGAAATTAGCAATTGAAAGTGTGGTTGGATGCTTAAAGCTCAACCATCAAAGATAACATCAAACGCTGTGATGAAAGTGTCTCTCATGAGGACGCCCCAGGACAGGAAGGCCAAGAGGCACCTCTCCTGCCGAGGAGAAGTCCATAGCTACCAGACTCAGATTAGCATCTCAACATCACCTTTCCATATGGAATCAGGCCTTCAAGGTCCAGCTTCTGTGATTCACCATCATGCTGTTCCTACTTTATTCATGTTTATTTAACATGAATGCATCATGTCCTATGATTATAATGTTATGAGGTCACAATATGAGATTCATCATGAAATAAATAAATGAGGACAACAGAAGTACAAACAAGTGCAAATGGTTTATTGCGTCTGTGGGATCGGAACCAAAGCGTCCAGCTCTCACTGACAATAAAAAGGTTTTGGCCTCCACGCGTCTTCATGCGAATCAAAAGCTTCAGGTTATGTATTTGTTTATATGGTTAATGAGGCCGAACAAAGTCGTCCTTTTAGAGGCTTATTCCACTGTGACTGTTGACAGCAGCGATTGGTCGTCATTAACGCAAACTATTCACCATTAATTAATCATTTTTAGAGTTTTAGGTAAAAAAAAGAAAAAACATTGTTTAAAAAATGTGAACATCAGAGAATGTTTAATGTGTTGTCTGTTGCTGATGACATCACAACGCCAGTGACGTTATAAAGAGAAAACTAAAAATGATATTAGTTTGTTGCAAACCTTGAAAACTAGACTCAAATTCCTTGCGTGGATGTTTTAAAGTTTATTTTCCGTCGTGCCCCCCCCCCCCCCCCGTTTGCTCAGCTAGTGCGTCTTCAGCTTGTCTCCGAGCAGCGCCACGAGGAGTCCATACAGGAGCCCCCCCACCAGGAGCAGCAGGGTGCAGGAGGCGGGGCCTAAGGCCAGCGCGGCCCCCGTGGCGTAGGCGAGCAGCAGCAGCAGCAGCGTCCGGTAGCTGGCCAGCGGACGCAGACTCAGGCGAGCCCGCCGGTGTGCCCCCGACGGGGGCCGGGGGACCGGGCTCCTGGCGGAGGAGTCGGGGTCCGCCGCCAGGTAGTGGCGGCCCAGGCGCCCCAGGAGGTCCGGGCGGGAGCAGAGTGCGTTCATGTGACCACCGAACTGTGGGAAATATGATCGCCGGTTAGTCTCTATAACACACGTCAGCGTCTCTATAACACACGTCAGCGTCTCTATAACACACGTCAGCGTCTCTATAACGCACGTCAGCGTCTTTGTAACACACGTCAGCGTCTCTATAACACACGTCAGCGTCTCTAGAACACACGTCAGCGTCTCTATAACACACGTCAGCGTCTCTAGAACACACGTCAGTGTCTCTATAACACACGTCAGTGTCTCTATAACACACGTCAGTGTCTCTATAACACACGTCAGCGTCTCTATAACACACGTCAGTGTCTCTATAACACACGTCAGTGTCTCTATAACACACGTCAGCGTCTCTAGAACACACGTCAGCGTCTCTATAACACACGTCAGCGTCTCTATAACACACGTCAGCGTCTCTAGAACACACGTCAGCGTCTCTATAACACACGTCAGTGTCTCTATAACACACGTCAGTGTCTCTATAACACACGTCAGCGTCTCTAGAACACACGTCAGCGTCTCTATAACACACGTCAGTGTCTCTCAGCGTCTCTATAACACATGTCAGTGTCTCTTAGTGTCTCTATAACACACATCAGTGTCTCTATAACACATGTCAGTGTCTCTATAACACACGTCAGCGTCTCTAGAACACACGTCAGTGTCTCTATAACACACGTCAGTGTCTCTCAGCGTCTCTAGAACACACATCAGTGTCTCTCAGCGTCTCTATAACACATGTCAGTGTCTCTCAGCGTCTCTATAACACACATCAGCGTCTCTCAGCGTCTCTAGAACACATGTCAGTGTCTCTCAGCGTCTCTAGAACACATGTCAGTGTCTCTCAGCGTCTCTATAACACATGTCAGTGTCTCTCAGCGTCTCTATAACACACATCAGCGTCTCTCAGCGTCTCTAGAACACATGTCAGTGTCTCTCAGCGTCTCTAGAACACACGTCAGTGTCTCTCAGTGTCTCTATAACACACATCAGTGTCTCTCAGCGTCTCTATAACACATGTCAGTGTCTCTCAGCGTCTCTATAACACATGTCAGTGTCTCTCAGCGTCTCTATAACACATGTCAGTGTCTCTATAACACACGTCAGTGTCTCTCAGCGTCTCTATATCACATGTCAGTGTCTCTCAGCGTCTCTATAACACATGTCAGTGTCTCTCAGCGTCTCTATAACACATGTCAGTGTCTCTCAGCGTCTCTATAACACATGTCAGTGTCTCTCAGCGTCTCTATAACACATGTCAGTGTCTCTCAGCGTCTCTATAACACATGTCAGTGTCTCTCAGCGTCTCTAGAACACATGTCAGTGTCTCTCAGCGTCTCTAGAACACATGTCAGTGTCTCTCAGTGTCTCTATAACACACATCAGTGTCTCTCAGCGTCTCTATAACACATGTCAGTGTCTCTATAACACACATCAGTGTCTCTCAGCGTCTCTATAACACATGTCAGTGTCTCTCAGCGTCTCTATAACACATGTCAGTGTCTCTCAGCGTCTCTATAACACATGTCAGTGTCTCTCAGCGTCTCTATAACACACATCAGCGTCTCTCAGCGTCTCTAGAACACATGTCAGTGTCTCTCAGCGTCTCTAGAACACATGTCAGTGTCTCTCAGCGTCTCTATAACACATGTCAGTGTCTCTCAGCGTCTCTATAACACACATCAGCGTCTCTCAGCGTCTCTAGAACACATGTCAGTGTCTCTCAGCGTCTCTAGAACACATGTCAGTGTCTCTCAGTGTCTCTATAACACACGTCAGTGTCTCTCAGCGTCTCTATAACACATGTCAGTGTCTCTCAGCGTCTCTATAACACATGTCAGTGTCTCTCAGCGTCTCTATAACACATGTCAGTGTCTCTCAGCGTCTCTAGAACACATGTCAGTGTCTCTCAGCGTCTCTAGAACACATGTCAGTGTCTCTCAGTGTCTCTATAACACATGTCAGTGTCTCTCAGCGTCTCTATAACACATGTCAGTGTCTCTATAACACACATCAGTGTCTCTCAGCGTCTCTATAACACATGTCAGTGTCTCTCAGCGTCTCTATAACACATGTCAGTGTCTCTCAGCGTCTCTATAACACATGTCAGTGTCTCTCAGCGTCTCTATAACACATGTCAGTGTCTCTCAGCGTCTCTATAACACATGTCAGTGTCTCTCAGTGTCTCTATAACACATGTCAGTGTCTCTATAACACACGTCAGTGTCTCTATAACACACGTCAGTGTCTCTCAGCGTCTCTAGAACACATGTCAGCGTCTCTATAACACATGTCAGTGTCTCTCAGCGTCTCTATAACACATGTCAGCGTCTCTATAACACACATCAGTGTCTCTCAGCGTCTCTATAACACATGTCAGTGTCTCTCAGCGTCTCTATATCACATGTCAGTGTCTCTCAGCGTCTCTATAACACATGTCAGTGTCTCTCAGCGTCTCTATAACACATGTCAGTGTCTCTCAGCGTCTCTATAACACATGTCAGTGTCTCTCAGTGTCTCTATAACACATGTCAGTGTCTCTCAGCGTCTCTATAACACATGTCAGTGTCTCTCAGTGTCTCTATAGCACATGTCAGTGTCTCTCAGCGTCTCTATAACACATGTCAGTGTCTCTCAGCGTCTCTATAACACATGTCAGCGTCTCTATAACACATGTCAGTGTCTCTCAGCGTCTCTATAACACACGTCAGTGTCTCTCAGCGTCTCTATAACACACGTCAGTGTCTCTCAGTGTCTCTAGAACACAGCCCCACTCACTCTCTCATTGACCAGAGAAGAGATCTTGTAGAAGAGCCGGACCAGCAGGGCATTCTCGTAGCTCCTTATGGGCTGCAGCTCCGGGTCTCCTTGATACTGAATGTCGAACCTGCGCAGTCCGCTTATGATCTGCACAGAAAAGGCATTGGGGGTGGTGGTGATTGGGTGGGGGGGGGGTTCAGGTCTTTGTCGCTTCGACCCACAGCTCTGAAACAAGTCACTAACACGGTTCTGGAGATACAGACCTGCTTCCTGCCCAGGTCCGTCAGGACGAGTCCGTTCTCTCCTTGGATGCAGTCCGGCAGCTGCTTGCAGTGGCCGTCGTCCTGGGAGGAGCCGAGGTTCGAGATGAGCTGAGCCAGCTGACCCTGATTCAGCTGCAGAACACAAGGCGACAGAAGGTTTTTCTCACCTGTCCATCTGTATATCATACGAAGCTCGATGTGACAAATATAAAAGACAAACAGTGAGCTAAACCTTGAAAATCTGACACAGGTTCTCCAAGGCCCGGTCCAGGAACTCGTGGGTCTTCGCCAGACACTCGCCGCTCTCCTCCGGCTCGGCCCCGGAGAAGGTGCTGTTGAGGTCGGGGGTTCCCATTCCGAACCAGGAGAGGAAGGAGCTGCTGGCCGCTGCCTCTCCGGAGTGATCAGATATCCTCTTGGCCGTCTGCCGGGCCTGCGCGATGATCTGGATCAGCTTCGTGACCTGCACGGAGAGAGAAAACAAAAGCGCTCAGATTTGACTCCTTCGAACGTCTCCCAGCGCAGTAAAACAGGGACCCCGGGAAGCCGACCCGGACTCACCGCCCCCCTGAGCTCGGGGCCGAACATCTGCTTGTACTGGCAGTCCTGGCCCTCCAGGGCGTAGACGTGGCTCTTCACCCGGAACACCAGGTCGGTCGCCGCACGTTGCCGTGACGACAGGAAGCTGCCGCCTTGGCCCGGCGTCAGGTATCCACGGGGCTGCCGGTGTTGGAGGACGTGCTCCGGCTCCAGGAACAGCTGCTCTCCTGGAGACGGAGACGCGTTGACCTTTAACACCGTTCTTTGTGCCGGTTATTAATCTGCTGATGTCGCTCAGTGGTCGGTTTATAAATTCAAACTTAATAGCACTGCTTTTGTTTAAATATAAAGTAAAACTCAAATATGGAAAGAAAATTACCTGAGAAAAGGAACGCTCGATGGTTAAACCATCCGCGGCATTTAAACAGTTCCCTCCTCACCTTTCTGGATCATCTCGCCGAGGTTTGGCTGAGAGAACACTTTGGCCACCCTGAAGACCATCAGCGCATTTTTGGCGTTCACCAGGTCCGTCCTCACGGCTCTGTTGAGCAGCACCTGGAAGAGCTTGGTGTACATCAGCAGGTTCTCCTGGACAAAGGGCTCCCTGGAGGAAAGAAAAGGCCTCAGGTCATCTGGAGGAACCGGAGGGCGACGGCGTTTTGGATCGTTCCAGGAAACACGGAGATCCACCTCACCACTTGTCGGGTACGGTTCTGTTCTGGTCCGGCTGAGCGTTGGTCTTCTCCCCTGTGTATCTCCACGGCTGAATGTAGCTCAGCCAGGTCTCCAGCACCTAAACACGGAGACGAGGACAATGAACTAATCGCACACAACTGGCAGTGAACAGGAAGTGACCCTATAAGGAGAGAGGTGGGCGTAGAGATACCATGCACGTCTCTGGTAGACACCTGTCAGTCAGCGTGTAGCCCCGCCCTAAAGCGTCCCCTGCTTTATGGTCTGTTTGACTCTAAATGGACCATAATTCACTAAATGAAGACTTGAAACTAGAGATTGAGACCATAAACTCATGTTTACAATGTTTACTGAGGGAATAAATCAAGAGAGAAGTAGAGTCATTTCCTCATAGACGTCTATGGGAGCAGAGGAGTCGCCCCCTGCTGGTCACTACAGAGAAGTAGAGTCATTTCCTCATAGACGTCTATGGGAGCAGAGGAGTCGCCCCCTGCTGGTCACTACAGAGAAGTAGAGTCATTTCCTCATAGACGTCTATGGGAGCAGAGGAGTCGCCCCCTGCTGGTCACTACAGAGAAGTAGAGTCATTTCCTCATAGACGTCTATGGGAGCAGAGGAGTCGCCCCCTGCTGGTCACTACAGAGAAGTAGAGTCATTTCCTCATAGACGTCTATGGGAGCAGAGGAGTCGCCCCCTGCTGGTCACTACAGAGAAGTAGAGTCATTTCCTCATAGACGTCTATGGGAGCAGAGGAGTCGACCCCTGCTGGTCACTACAGAGAAGTAGAGTCATTTCCTCATAGACGTCTATGGGAGCAGAGGAGTCGCCCCCTGCTGGTCACTACAGAGAAGTAGAGTCATTTCCTCATAGACGTCTAAATATGAATGAATATTTACCGCTCTGAACGAGGCGTCCAGAGGCCAGTGACTGAAGCAGTGCTGCAGGAACAAGTAGAGTTTCTGTTGGACGAAACGCTGCACCACCACCCTGTGGACAAGAGGACGCTCTTTGAGAGTCATACATGAATAGAAACTTACTTTATGAAGGAAGGAGAAAGTCAACAACAAGTACGGTCTAAATGGTGTCCTTCTGTGTCAAACATTTTTAGATATTCTACACAATCTGGATGCTTTTACTCGGCATGTTTTTAGTCTGTAACGATGCAGCATTATTTTGACTTTGACATAATTATTCATATTTATCTGTCTTGCATGTTGTTGTATGACCATGAGCCATGCTGCAGGACTCAGCCATGTACTATAAAGTCCTCAATGATGCTTCTACATTTACTTTTATGAGGCGACCGTGGCACACAGAGTAGAGAGGGAACCGCAGGGTTGTTGGTCTGAAGCCCGGCTGCTCCATGTGCCGTGTCGAAGTGTCCCTGAGCAAGACACCCAACCCCTACCTGCTCCCGGCAGCACACTGCTCCCACTGGGTGGGGGGGTTAAACGCAGAGAATAACTTCCCCAAGGGGATCAATAAAGGATACTTTCTTCTTCTACTTGTTTTAATATTCTACTTTATGCTGTTTGCATTCTTACCAAAGGAATAAATGTTCCTTGGTTTTATTATGGTGCATCGTCCCAGGTCATGTAACTATGTGCATTTGTCTTGCTCAGTGTTTTTTCCTCTCGGTGTATGTTGTGGTAAACTGTACATGTGCTTCTCTGTAAGAGTGTGTGTGTTCTGCATGGCGCGCGCTGCAACTGTTATGCAGGTTTTGTGTTGATTAGTGTAGAATAAAGCGCGGAGAGGGCGGACCTCTTGAACTCCTCCAGCGGGCTGGTGTGGGCGTGCGAGTGGGCGGAGGGCGAGGAGGAGGACAGCGTCTCGGGCTTCAGGCTGTTGGAGAAGGCGTGGAGGTGTTTGACCAGCAGACGCACCACCAGGACGTGCTCCTCCGTCGGGCTGAACGGCTCCTGGGGAGACAAGAGGTCACATGGAGCAACAGTGCCAATCGCAGCCAATCAGAGTGCAGCCAATCAGAGCGCAGCCAATCAGAGCGCAGCCAATCAGAGCGCAGCCCTCGGGCTGAAAGCCTCCAAGCCGCCCCGGAAGCGCTTTCTGCTAAAGAGCTCAGAGGTGTTCCGCCTACGAAGGGTTTGGTTGGAAGTTTAGAGGGAAGCGTCCATCAGATCGGTGCGCTCTGCTAAATATTTAACTTTAAACTAAAAAAATGATGGAAAAAAATCCTGTGAATTTGTACAAAATGAGCTGAATTTATTAATTTCCCTGTAAAAGTCACCTGGACTTAATATAACAGACCTGCAAACTCATGAGGGGTGAAAAGGTGACAGGAAGGCTCTGCTAAATGACCTCATCGCCTCATTTGCATAATGGTAAACATGTCTGGACGTGTCCTCTGACTGCGGCGAGGACAGGAAGTGCAGGACACCACAAAAGAAGTCAGGGTGGGAAGTGGCCACGTTGCAGCACCGCTGTGGACTGAGGAGGAGGAGGATGAAGACGCTGCAGAGATCTCAATGCTGATTGGCCGAGGCTCATCACGTCACCTCAAAGATGTTTCATTGAAGATCACGACATCACCGTTTCTCCTTGAGTCAGTCCAATCTCAGAGACGCTGGCCGGTCAGCTGACCCCCCCCCCTACACCCCCATGATTTGATTTCAAAACGACAAAAGGTTTGCGGGTCTGCAGCTTATCGGATTAACATCAGAGGGACGCTTTGGGAGGAAGGCGGGACCTCTGTGCTCTTTTAGCCGCAAACTGCAAAGCTGATTTGTCAAAAGAAAAAAAAGCAAGCAAACAAGCTCTGAATATGTAAATCAATCATAATCAATACACCCAATAAGTAGATGACTGGCATGTAGAGAGATTGTTCAGATGTAGAAGGAGCTTTTGCTTTACTCAAAAGAAACTTAGTAAGAAGCATGCGTATAAGACACACAGGGTTACTTCTCAGCGGTACGAAGTGATAAACGCTTATAGAGTAAAGTAAACATACTTAGAAATATATGCAAGTTAATAAAGGCATCGTTGTTTTGCTCAGCTCGTAGATGGAAGCGAGCTCGCTCGTACGGGTGAATGACTTAGTGAATTGTTATTTGCGTGGTGGGTTATTCAGGAGTGCCGAGTCAGCGTTGCCGTGCCGACGGGCATCAGTACACCATCAAAGAGACACATCGCAGCAGCAGAATTACTGACCTGAAGGTCTGCAGGTCGTATTTTAAAAAGCTGGACTGTGTTTTTTAATTTGGGCTTTGGTGCTGCTGTGATGTGAATGAGTGACGATGTCAGCAGAGAAGAACCCTTCTGCTTGACGAAGGGGGGTGAATGAAAAGGTACAAGTACTTGGTAGGTGTGGAGGGTCCCAGAGCCTGGTGGGGCGAAGGGTTGACTCGGCATGCTGGACATGCTGAGGCGGTACTGCAGCAGCGCCAGCTGTTCCACCCGTTACCACCAGGAGGGAGAGGAGGTGGAGGGGGAGGAAACAGCAGCGTGGAGCGAGAGAAGGGCGGCGATAAGGGAGGAGGAGAGAGGGAGGGAGGAAGGAGGAGGAATGCACACAGGAGACAGTTGGTGGCAACCAAATACAAAATGAAGGAAAAGAAAGCAGAGGAAGACATTCGGGTGAGAAGAAGGAGGGAGACAAAGACAAATGAGATGTTGACTGTAGCAACACAACGCCGACAGGTCACAGGGACGGGAATCACTGCAGGATCAATGAACCAATCAATGAGCAGTATTTGGGTGACGATCAAAGGGATTCCACCGACTGTGTTTTACTGGTTTTAGGTTCATTTAAATCATTTCCACTGAAGGATTCCCCTCTCCGATGTTAGACACTATTAACAGAGAACTCAAAGCTGTGAGACTTTATCTGAGGCAAGAAATAAGCACTAAGATGTTTGTCAGGTCCAGAACAAACAACACGTTGAATCTCACAGCTTCGCTCTTCAAACACACAGGACACCACAACGTCAACGTGAGACAGGATCAGTCAACAAAAGACAACACGAGTCAACGTTAAAGAGCTGAGATGTACACGGGGGGTCGAAGGGAAGACTTTTGACCTCCAGACAGCTTAACCGTCAGACACACAGCCTCCATTAGTTCAGACTGTGGCTGTGCGTCGCTGCTAGACGGCGCATGAAGGTGAACAAACAGCGTGAGGTCTCACTCGGATCAACAGGAAATGGAATCTCCGCTTTTAAAAAATGTGCCGCAAAGTTCTGCAGTCAATGTTTAAGATTTAAAGCAAGCGATCAGAACTTTATTTCATCTCTGTGTGTACGAAGAGGAATCAGGACTATAATAATTCTAACATCACGCTCGCTGACATTCATGCATTAAAACAACAACACTGTAGCGTCTATGAGAACGTCTGATGACCCAAAGACCTCCACTAGGACGGGTCTGCACCACACTGGGTGTGACTGACACACACACAGAGGACGTGAGAGGAAGCTAAAGCATCGCTACAGGGAACACATGCTGCTAAACGCAGTGACACACACACATAGCACGCCCGTGGATGGGGGAGAAGCTAACCGCTAACGGGGTCTCTTGCTCTGTGGCTCAGACGTCTGCACACAGTAGTTGGAAGCTTCATGCTAATGGGAACTACACTGCTTTAGAATCAGACTCTGGTGTCTTTGTGTTTGACTAACAGCCAAGAGGTGGGGTGTGTGAAATGTATCTTACCTTTACCTGAGGGGACTGCAGCTTCTGGTACATCTCTAAGGAGTAGTGATGGAGCCAGATCTCCACAAACATCTGACGAATAAAACACACGTCTTTATATTACATCAATATTTCATGAACACACAGGTTTTATTTAATGAATTCATTAATTATCTTTATTGCACCGTAGAACTGTGGTGGCTCACCTGCAGCAGCGTCTCGGACCTCCAGATCTCCTGAGCCGCCGGGTCGGCGTTGACAGACGGTTGGTGGAATATGTGATGCTTCAGGAGACTCGGGCTGTGGACGCCGTAACCGGCCAAAGACACGCTGGAAGATCTGTGGAAACAGAAACGAGTCTGGAAACATTCTCCCCAAATGGCAATGCTGCGTTCTCTGTGGTGACCAGCAGGGGGCGACTCCTCTGCTCCTATAGACGTCTATGAGGAAATGACTCTACTTCTCTGTGGTGACCAGCAGGGGGCGACTCCTCTGCTCCCATAGACGTCTATGAGGAAATGACTCTACTTCTCTGTGGTGACCAGCAGGGGGCGACTCCTCTGCTCCCATAGACGTCTATGAGGAAATGACTCTACTTCTCTGTAGTGACCAGCAGGGGGCGACTCCTCTGCTCCTATAGACGTCTATGAGGAAATGACTCTTCTTCTCTCTGGATTTATTCCCTCAGTAAACATTGTAAACATGAGTTTATGGTCTCAGTCTCTAGTTTCACGTCTTCTTCAACACAACATGATGTTCATTTAGTGACTTATGGTCCATTTAGAGTCAAACAGACCATCATCTAAAAGCGCCTGTTTACACATTTTCAAACATTTTATCCATCAGCCATCACGGCTACCTGGGTGACGGAGCAGTGACGGAGCCTCTGGAGTCAGAGAAGGGGGAGGGCGGAACGCTTCCTTCACCGGGTAGGAAGTACTTCAGGTACGTGTCCACCAGCACAAAGTAGGCGCTGTCAGTGGAGCTCACGTGGGCGCTTTGAGGGTAACTCTGTGAAACAAGCAGCATTAAGTCTTCCAACGGCACGAACCACAGAGGCCCGACTACGGCATTTTCAACACGTTTAAACTACATATCACACATTTGTATTTCTTATTAAACTGACCTTTGGCGTGATGAGACAGGAGGCAAAATGGAACATAAAGAACTCAAAAGGATCTGCAGAATGTTGAGGAAAAACAACTTGGAGTCGGAGTCATAAATCATAAACATCTGTGGCTTCAATTCCAAAGACGAATTCGACGCAAGATCACAGCCTGATTGAGTCACTAGTCACATCGCCGTGGAGTAAAAGGTTGTCAGGTCGCCGGGTCAACAAGACTATGCTTTGCTTCTTCCATGTCACTTATTGAAGTAATTATATATATATATATATATTTCACAGATTGAGGTGTTGTTCAGACAAAACGAGGCATTTTAAACACGCCGCCATAATAGAAAAGACATAGATGTGTAGAACATTGACATCATATTTAGTTTTCTCTGCAGGGAAGGATACTGAGAGCCAGGTTCAGAGTCAGCAGACCAGAGAGGGGGAACTGCAGCTTGTTGTGGAACAGAGGGCATTCTGGGAGGATCCCCTGCTGGATGCAGACCTTAACGGGACCCTGCGGGACACACAGGGTGGGTAAACAAACACACAACTTGGGACGACAGATGAAAAATCTGTACACAGTTACAGTGTTTTATTAATGTGCATTGCCCGAATAAACCAATCAAACCAAATTAAACAGCGCACCAGAGGTTTAGGGTCCGCTAGGTGGGCTAACGTCATTTCAAAGGTTTCAACGGAGCGAGAGAGACAAACATTCTTACTGGGAGATAATTGACGGGGATTTCATATTTGTACTCTTCTGCTTGAAGTTTATACACAAGCTTCATCATTGGCCCGCTGTGAAGAAAGAACACAAGGAGACAAGAATGAGTGACTTCTTCTGACCCGACGAGGAACAAAGCTACACGGGGGGGGGGGGGGTCTACCTGGGGCTCAGAAACTCCAGAACGACGTTGTACTCGTTGCTCCGCGCGTGAAGGAGTCGCAGGTTCCAGCCGGCGGTGCAGCTGTCCAGACTGCCGAACACGCTCTCCACCAGCCAAGGGAGGATGAGGTGGAGCTCCTAAAGAGAAGCCCCCCCCAGCGAAAAGTATTTAAAGCCGTCTAAAAACAGCGCTCTGGTGCGAGCTACTTAGGTCCGTCCTGAATGTTTGGTTGGAAGTGCCACCTACGTTGACCATGTGGCATTTATGAATCATGAACAACTGTTCCCTGTGAAGGCTGATGTACTGCAAGGAACCTCAGAGGAGTTGGTAAATATGTCGTGAATACAGCAGATCGTGCTCAGTATACCCAAGATCTTTGCTGTCCTTTTCTGATTCGTTGTTTTAAACTTGTATTATAATTATAATAACGCCATAGTAAGAGGTGTCCACGCTGCCTCCTGAAGTGACGTCAGCAACCTCGTGGCTTTAAAAGCGAAAGTAAAAAGGTAACAGTACCTTTGCAGGATACTCGTCGATGATCTTCACCAGATCTTGGCATCGCTGGAGGAGAGGTTTGGTGGTGGAATCGCTTTTCAGGTTGACCTGCAGACAACACAACACATGGATGCATGAGCACGTTGCGTGAATCCCGGGGAGACACAAGCGGGTCAGGAGGGACTCACCAGCAGGAAGCTGGGCTGCTGTAGAGTCGGAGCAGCCATGTTTGACCCCCTTGTTGATGCCCAGTTGACGGTCCACTTGGAGCCCACTGAAGGAGGTAAACACGAGGAGAACTTTTAATCTATTCAACCACAGATAGCACCGGGCGTAGCTGGCTAGCGCTTAGCTTCTCACAGGACAAACCGGCTGATCATTCAAACAACTGGATGCTGTGAAGACATGAAGCTAACGTTAGTTGTTTGATTGTCCACCATTGGTCTCAACTGACCTAACGTTAGCTTAGCTAGCATGAGCCGGCTAGCTAGCGAAGCTACGAGAACAAACAGAAAGTGACCTAAACTCAGTGTTAACAAACACTTTGAGTGAAACTTAAATGCTTGGAGTGAACTCCTCTTTACCTTTGTCCGCCGAGAGGAATACAAAAAATCCGCTACTGTCTACTAGAATCCATCGGTGCGATTCAAACGGTCCAAACCGGAAACGCTCTTGCACTTCTTCTTCTGTGGTGTCTTCATTGGTAAGTCTGCAACACTACGCTGCCACTGTCTGGCGTTACGCAACTACACAGCTCACGCACAGGTAGGGCGGGAAAATGTCGTGGGAAACAAGTCCAAAATAATATTAGGTCAAAAAATATTTTCAAAAGGTAAAATATATAAGGTTTAAAAATGTCATGGAATAAAAAAATATATTCGATCAACAAAATATCGTGAAAAAAAAGTCAAAATATTTGGTTGAAAAATGTTTTTAAGTCAAACTTGTTAACAAATGTCATCGAAAATAAGTCAACAAATATTTGGTCAAAAATCTTTTTGCAAAAAAAGCCAAAATATATTGACAAAATGACATGGTAAAAAAAATGTAATTAATTATGTTGCAAAAAATATTAACATCCGTGAATGTTTTCATTTTTTTATTATATACAACCTTTGGGGGCTTATTCACATGAAGACAATTTTATTAATATTGTAAGTAAAAAAACATACAAGTTCATCTGAACAAACAAAGTAAGAATACTATTAAAAATAGTTATTTAATACATATGGGTGTGAATAATAACTATTAGTTCCACTGCAGACTTCATAAGCTTTACATAACTGGCTCGTAACATCGGTGTGATATATGTAAATATATATAGTTTACATATTGCTGTCTGCATTGTGTGTGAGGTCCTGATACATCTTCAATCTGGTGCCATCTTCAGGTTGAAATATATTGTTTAGACAGAAAAAAAGGATGGTTGACTTGTGGCCGAAATCCATAACATTCAAGGAAAAGAAAATATTACAAGTACTAGTTTTTGTTGTGATGTTTTGCAACGCCGCCTCTGTCGCCTCGTGAGTTCATGCTGTTTGTGAACAAACCCTTAAAACACCAAAGTCACTCAATGATTCAAACAAACCGGTTGATCAGAGCAGCAGCTCCTGAGTTCAGAGGTCAAATCCCAATTTTTACCAATGGAGTCTGGCTTCTTAAAGAGAGCCCAGACAGCTTGAGCTTCCATGATAAGGAGGTGAATATGTTGACAGCGTTCATAGCGTAACATTGCCTTGCTCTCTTCTGTGTTGACTGAAGCTATTTTAAACAGAAATGCACAATACAAATGCAATATTCTAAATTTAGAATGAACTTGTTCATCATTTTTGTGTCTAAATGGCAAAATATTTTGGATGAGGACAAAGTAAAGTCATTTTTTCCCGGGAGGGCGTTATTGCTCTCTTTGTGGGGGAAACTTTTCCTCGTTGCGGACCAGCGACCCCCCCGTGGACCAGAGCGCAGCCTGCGGGGGGTTGTTCCTCCTCACCCGGGCCTTCTGGCTCTCCTGCCTCAGCTTCAGGCTGCGCAGCTTCTGCTGCCGCCGCTTCTCTCGGTGCCACAGCTGCTCGCAGTCCTGCTCCACGCCCAGCCGCCGCAAGTCCTTGTAGCTCTTGGGCGGAAGCTGCTGGGGGGGCCAGGAGTTCCACAGACCCGGAGCCGGGGGGTCCGGCGGGCGGCGCAGGCCGCGGCTGGGGATGACGTGGACGCGGTAGCGGGCCAGCACCTGGCGGTAGGAGTGCTCGTGGCCGGCGCAGGTGTAGAGGCCCGAGTCGGCCGCCTGCAGGCGTTGGACCAGCAGCCCCCGCCCGGTGTGGAGGAAACGGCCATCCTCGCCGCTCTGACGGAGCTGAGGGGGGAGAGAGGCGACACACTATGATGGACTGGTATTAACAATACGCCGTTTGAATATCCGGGGAGCCGAGGAGAGACTCCTCTCAGTTTGAACGTCGACTCGCCTCTCGGAGCTCCTGGTCCTCGGCGGGCTGCAGCGTCCAGCGGAGCGCCGCCTGCGGCGAGCGAGGGACGCACTCCAGGAAGGTGGCGTTTCCCTCCACGGCGAACACCGGCTTCACCTCCGCAGAGTCCAGGTCTGAAGGGGGGGGGGGGCGGGCGAAAACGGATTATAATTGTGGGAATATTCCAATTCTAAACGAGCAGACGTTTTGATTTTAACCTTAACAACGATGATATCCCTGTAACTATGGCAGCAGAAAGGATGCTTAAAAGATTATAGCCAATATGAACCAAATATCACATCCTTTGTGTATTGTAATAAAGTCAGTTGATCAAGAGAAACCTGCAGTTACTCAGTCTGACCTCTAGAGGGCGTCTGTATCAAAGCTTGTTCATGTTAAGGGCTGTATTCTTTTTTGTATAATGTAGTGACGTTGGTGAGGTGGTGATTATTAATTAATATTTATTCAAAAGCAAAGTATGAAAATTGTCTTCTGTGTTTACAGTTATTTTGCAAAAATCTGCGGCATTTGACAGATTAATTGTCAGTTGACCAACGTATAAATATATCATAGATGTGTTTGTGTGCGTGTAGATCCTCTTTCTCAGCACATGGGTGAACATTCCAAACAGAAGCAGTTTATTCGACATCAGGCGGCGGATGTCCTTACTGTCCTCGGTGACGGGACACTGGCTCCAGGGGTCTCCGTGCTTTACATCCTGTCTCCGAGCCCGCCTGGCGCACACACACATAAACGGATGTCCTGTGTTATTCTGACTGCGATTGTAATATTTGCATGCTGACATGTCTGACTGCGTGGACAGTAAGGACGAGATGATGCCGTCTTGGAGCACTGGCTCCTCCTCTTTGTTGCTGCTGGGCTTCTGTTGGCTCCTCGCGGGGAAGAATCCCGGAGCTACGAGGAAACAGGCTTTGCAAACACGGAGCGTTGTTCCAGCCTTGTGAACTGTTCAGTCATGTGTCCATTGACCCACCTCTGTCCCCTCTGTCCCCTCTGACCCCGTCCTCTCCTCACGCCCTTCACACAGGAACATGTCTACAGGTCTAACAGCCAATGTGTTTCTCTCCACTAGTCTGAAAGTTTATTATTTATTATATTTATCCTCTTGCGTGTTCATTCATTTTTTCTCTTCTCTCTGTTCACATGCAGATGATTCTCCATGAGACTCCTGAAGCCGCCCAAATCTTTAACAACATTTAAAAACAATTAATAACAACAATATCACATTGTTACACCAACCATTGTGCAGTTGGGCAATTTGACTGTTGACATTTTGCTTTCTATAACCAGTCAAACAAGAAGTGACCATATTTTTGGGTAGAACACAGAGAAATGACCTGCTGGTCACTAGACGTCTATGGGAGCAGAGGAGTCGCCCCCTGCTGGTCACTACAGAGAAGTAGAGTCATTTCCTCATAGACGTCTATGGGAGCAGAGGAGTCGCCCCCTGCTGGTCACTACAGAGAAGTAGAGTCATTTCCTCATAGACGTCTATGGAAGCAGAGGAGTCGCCCCCTGCTGGTCACTACAGAGAAGTAGAGTCATTTCCTCATAGACGTCTATGGGAGCAGAGGAGTCGCCCCCTGCTGGTCACTACAGAGAAGTAGAGTCATTTCCTCATAGACGTCTATGGGAGCAGAGGAGTCGCCCCCTGCTGGTCACTACACAGAAGTAGAGTCATTTCCTCATAGACGTCTATGGGAGCAGAGGAGTCGCCCCCTGCTGGTCACTACAGAGAAGTAGAGTCATTTCCTCATAGACGTCTATGGGAGCAGAGGAGTCGCCCCCTGCTGGTCACCACACAGAATGCAGCTTTAACACATGAAGCTTTAGCTTCACTTTACATAATTGGAGGTTGGACAGTGGAGAGGTTAGCATGGCTTTGAAAAACAAAACCAATAGAGATGTCTGTTATGGGACAGGGGGGGTGTGTAACAGCTTAAATAGTATGTAATAGATACACGTCCCTACCTCCTAGTGGAGGGGAAGTAGGTGGAGCAGGTCTGGCCGTCCCAGGAGCAGTAGGGGTCTCTGGCCAGGCAGCACTCGGCACAGTCGGACCCGTACAGATCACACCTCTGGAGCCCCAGCTGGGCAACCCCCTCCTCACTGGACACAAACAGCTGTTGCTGTGATGGGGAGACAGGCAGGGAGACAGGGAGAAGAAGGGAGGTGAGACAGGCTGACTCAATAGCAGATCTCATACATTATCATACGATTAGTTTGAATATAAAGTTTCCCGCAACTGGAATCCATTTCACGTATGAAACAACCCTCTTGTTTTATCGAAGAAGAGTCACGACATACCGGGTGATGATTGTATAAAAGTCACAGGGAGACACAAAGACAGATAGAAAGTGAGACATGAAGATAAATGGACCTACTCTCTTGGTGGACAGCTGCATGCTCAGGATGGGAGTCTGACTCTTCAGGACAAAAAGGAAAATGGATGGATTATTAAAAACCTGCTTTCCTACATTCAGTTTAAGGATGGTATAATACAGGGGTCTTCAACCTTTTTCTTCTTTTATTGTCTCACCTTGAAGATGGTCAGCTCCTCCAGGATGATCTCCTCCATGTCCAGGCTGTCTTTGACAAACGACACCGCCTTCAGCACCTTCCCATCATCTGGGAGCATCGACACGAAGGAGCATTGACTTTACACACCAACACAAAAGAACCGCTCACGTGTTCAAACAAACACTTCATTCAAATGAATTATGATAAAACCTGACTGTTTTTCTGACTGTGTTAGAGACCTGTCAATCAGCGTGTAGCCCCGCCCCCGAATGCATCCCCTGCTTCATGGTCTGTTTGACTCTAAATGGACCATAATTCACTAAATGAACATCATGTTGTATTGAAGAAGACTTGAAACTAGAGACTGAGACCATAAACTCATGTTTACAATGTTTACTGAGGGAATAAATCAAGAGAGAAGTAGAGTCATTTTCTCACCAGAGGAGTCGCCCCCTGCTGGTCACGACACAGAATGCAGCTTTAACAGACAGCACACACACACACACACACACAAACACACACACACACACACCCTGTGAGTAGCGCTGTCCCCCGCCCCCCCTCACCTGTGCCCAGGTGCAGGACGTCGTACGGGCCGTCCTCGGCCTCCACCCGGTCCACCACCAGCCTCCTCAGGGCGGAGGGGGCGTTGACCCGGGTCAGCACAGGCCGCCCCCCCAGGGGCAGCACGGCCTCCCACATCAGCTGGTGCTGCCGCATGAAGCTCACCAGCTCGTCGGGGAAGTCCCGGGTGGACTTGTGCAGCGCGTCGTACGTCTCGCTGGGACACTGGGGGGTCGCAGGGGGGTCAATGCTGGGCTTAAATGCATGACCCGTAAACGTCTTGTGTTGATTGTGAGAAGAACTGAACCGCCTTCCACTTTCTTCATGACGAGCGGACTCACCGTGCCGGGCCTCGGGTACGGGATGCGGCCCTTGTACTCCACCCAGCGGTAGTCGGGGCCCTCCTTGTGGGCGAAGGGCCCGCTGAAAGCTGCTCGGATGGACGCCATCGAGTACGCGCACACCGCCGAGCCGGGAAACACCGAGCTGAGGGGGGGGGGACAGAAGAGTTCCCTTCCAACATCAAAACCACGTTGTTTATTTTAACCGGTCCTCGAACACACCGCAGGCAACATTGCTAACACGTGGAAATCTTTTTTTAAATAAATGCTCAGAGAGCCTTTTTCTGGTTTGGGATTTTTATCAGCAGCCATTTAGTTATCGAGTTATTTAAACTCAAACTGCCATTTTCTTCCTCAAGTAGTTGAGGAACCAAGCAGTATTCTGAAGAGCCCACGCTGACTGGGATCAGCTGGACTCGACAAAAGGAGAATTCACTTTTTATAATCTTTCATAAGAACTGTTGCGTGAGGACACGTTGGACATTGACACTGGTGCGTCCTCTCACCTAGAGGTGCTGAAGATGCCGTAGACGGCCGGGTTCTGAGGGTCCTTGGTCTCCAGAACAAAGATGTCCTCTAGAAGACACAGTGAGAGCTTTAACCTTTGATGGCAGCGACATGAACCGTTGGTCTCCTGAGGTCGGATTCAACAGCTCTTAGTTCCTCTGATTCAGTCAAACGCCGAATACCTGCAGCATCATTTCACCGACCACGGTGGTCTGCAAGCAGCTGCATTCATTGTTACTGCTCATTATACGGACTCTGTCTCTGCAAGTCTACACACGTATTCATTGTATATTCATAAAAAAGAAGAAGGAGAAAGGGAGGGAAGCTCGTGATGGCCGAACCTCGTCTTCAAAGATGATGGATTCAGAAAAAAAACAATGAGGATGAAAGAAGAGGCCGAGAGGAAGGAAGGAAGGAAGGAAGGCAGCAAGGAATGAAGGAAGGAGGGGGATCTCACCGAGCTCGTCAAAGTGCGTGTCGACCCCGGACGGGCCGGGGACGGAGCAGACCAGTCGGGCCTTGAGGAAGGTGGTCCAGCGGTTGATGAGACTCCGCTTCCCTCCGACGTCGTTCTGCAGAAGAAGGACATGAAGAAGAAGAAGGACAATGGCTGACGTCTCTGTTATGAAATTAATATCTTCATTTTAAGCTGGTGGACGGAGACCCCTCATGTTCACTCCGTAAAGATCAAGAATGGTAATTTAGCTTAGCACAAATACCTGAAACAGCTGTTTTCATACATATAGATTCCGTGTGTACCTTGCAGACTCGAGCCACGCGGCTGTAAACCCGCTGGTCCCACTGGCCGGCCTCCGCCGCCCGCTCCCTGAAGAACAAGTAGATCTTGTCGTCGTCCGGGCTGTGGGTGTCGGGGATGGAGAAGGAGCCCACGAAGTCGGGCTCTGAATGGGAGAGGGGGGGAGGCATGTAGGAGTTGGTTCTGGTCAGGTGATCATCAACATAATGGAGGCGGAGCTTCTCACCGTTGAGCCAGTTCTGGTCGTTGGCTTCGGTCCGGATGTGATTGTGACTGCTGCCCCGGACCGGAGAACGGAAGATGGCAGCGTTGACCCCCATGAAGTCCACGGAGGTCCCTGCGTAGAGCTCACCGTCTGAGGGGACGGAAGGACGTCAACGAGGGGAGGGAACAGAAATAGTAATCCAACCATAGGGCCTCATTTCCTGGTTCCCACCTGTCAATCGAGCGGTGAACGGCTGCGTGGGACTGAAGGGACATTTCCCTCTGCCGGACTCCACTGTGTGGGACAGTAGGGACAACGGCTCCTGGAGGGGGGGGGCGGAGAGAGACCACGGTCACATGACTGGACATTAGAGCACAGAGGACCTCCACCGCGGTCACATGACCTCCCGAAGAGACGGAGCATGAATGGGAACACCTGTGGGGAGGGGCCCAGGCGCAGGTAGGCGCACTGCGGGTGGAAGGCTCCGGTCCCACAGGCGTACACGTGGGTTTTGTTGAGCGGCTGCAGCAGACGCACAAAGTTGGCGCAGTCCGTCTGGGGACAAAGAGGAAACACAAGGTTCCGGTTTGCAGCAGAAGAAAGCAAACACGCTAATTTAGATAGCACGGCAAGCTAACGTAGCTTAGCACAAACCTGTTCTTTTAGCTAGCTATCGCCCCCCCCTCATGGCCCCGCAGCAGCTTAGCGGACGAAAACTAAACGGTTGTTATGTGAGCGCGATTAACACGTTATGTTCCGGCGAGGCGGAGGATGGTGACGCCGTTTTTACTCGTGTACCTGCAGACTCTTGCCGGCGAGCTGGCAGCGCCGCACGTTCTCCGTGGAGGCCGGCCAGTGGACCTGCTGGACAGGGACAGGAAGTCAGACGTCTTCTGGATTCTTTTTAACTTGTCAATGTGCTGTGGCGTCCTCACCGCGTGCGCCTTGAGGTCCGGGCCGTCCGCCCTCAGCAGGTAGACGTGGTCCTTCCCCCCCACCAGCAGCCACCTTCCATCCTCGTCCAATAGCAGGGCCCGGTAGCCGCCGCTGACTCCGCCCTCCCAGAAGAGGGCCGAGCCGTTCCTCAGATCTGAGAGGGACCAATGTGAGCTTCATGTTCATGGGAAACGGACCGTTCCTGTAAAGCGCTTTAGTGCTTCATGTCTTCATTCTCAAATGGCCACTTCCTTTCCACTGGTTGAACAATGAGGGTATTCAAATAACACATTTGACTCAAGTGACTCCTTCAACGCTCCTGTTTTTACTCCTCTGCTCGTACAACCTGGAGACCAGAGGGCAGAAGAACAAGGACGAGGAAGCAGAGCAGGTGAAAGGAGAGGACAGGAAGTGGTCTGAGGGCCAAGAACACGTAAAACGTTGCGCTTCCTCCTCTGAGACGCGTTAATGACAAGCAGTCTGGTAACGAGTCCCGGGGCCGCTTGTGTGACGTGTGAGAGCTAAAGACTAAAGGGTGCGAAACTCCTCCCGGGGGTCAGAAGGTCACTGTGATGGAGAAGCTTCATCCTCCATCACAGATATCGACATGTTCAGGGGAGGAAAAGAAGAGGGAACCGGGTTGTTTGGGTTACGCTGACAGCATGTTGCTACGGGAACAGAACACGTGTGTTGCATTATGTCCTTATTCCAGTCATGCGTGAATGAAATGCAGCCACGAAGCCTCCGAGGAGCCGGATTCCTGATTCCATGTCAATGCAGCACTAAACTCCCCTTAAAACTACACGCTTCATTCAGCAGCAGCTGTAACGTCAGATTATTGTCAGATCTCCCTCATATAGTGTTTGTTTTAATAATATTCTGTCTCCAAGTGACGGAGAAACTGCTGGTGAGCAGAGGGGAGGCGCTGAATATGCACACACACACACACACACACACACACACACACACACACACACACACACACACACACACACACACACACACCGATCATTCACTTTAAGGAGGTGGAGGTGTTAACAGAGTGTTTGGTAAACACCTGGTGTGTTTGGGTCAAACTGAGTGAGGTGTCAAAATAAGTCAAGCAGATGGTGTGTGTGTGTGTGTGTGTGTGTGTGTGTGTGTGTGTGACGTAAACCATGCGCTCAGCACACACACACACACACACACACACACACTTTCCTGACACCAGCTGTAATCAGCTGTTATCTTTTACCAACGTCTCTTATCAAGTAACGAGTCAAAGGAGGACGACGTTAACCAGCGTCAGTGTGTGTGTGTGTGTGTGTGTGTGTGTGTGTGTGTGTGTGCGTGTGTGCGTGTGTGTGTGTGTGTGTGCATCCCCCTCGAGAACCCAGTCATGACCGTAAGAACGTGTTCATGAAACATGATAAATATTAATTAAGTCACATTTCTTACTAAGCACACAGCTCTTTAAATACACTGATTATTGGATATAAGTTGTAACTGTACGAATATAATTATATAAAGAGCAATTACATCAAAGATAAATGAAGATGTAGAACATAAACTATTCGCAGAAATGATTCAAATGTTTATATTTCAGACAGAAAAACAGTTTGAGATGAAGAATATTATTAAGAGTTTGACCTTTTATTAATTCACAGCTGCTCTGTGACCTTCGTCCTCCTGCTTCGTCTCAGGTGGATGGTTCATTAACCCGGTGACCTGGCGACCCCCCACAGCCCGCCGCTCCTCCCCCCCTACTGCCTCCACCCATACTGCCTCCCCCCTCCCCCCACTCCTCCACCCCCACTGCCTCCACCCCTACTGCCTCCCCCTGCTCCTCCACCCCTACTGCCTCCACCCCTTCTCCACCCATACTGCCTCCACCCCTGCTGCCTCCCCCCTCCCCCCACTCCTCCACCCCCACTGCCTCCACCCCTACTGCCTCCCCCTGCTCCTCCACCCCTACTGCCTCCACCCCCCTTCTCCACCCCCACTGCCTCCACCCCTGCTGCCTCCCCCCTCCCCCCACTCCTCCACCCCCACTGCCTCCACCCCTGCTGCCTCCCCCCTCCCCCCACTCCTCCACCTCCACCCCCACTGCCTCCACCCATACTGCCTCCCCCCCGCTCCTCCACCCCTACTGCCTCCACCCCCCTCTCCACCCCTACTGCCTCCACCCCCCTCTCCACCCATACTGCCCCCCCCCTCTCCAGCCCTACTGCCTCCCCCCACCCCCCCTTTCCTTCCCTGTATTGACACTCTAGCCTCTCCTTCATTCGTCTCCTCTCCTCCTAAATCAACCTACTTTAATCAGGACGGGGGGGTCGAAGGTCAAGGTTCACTGCATGACACCACAAGGTACGGCAACACCTCCCGGGAGGCCGCACACACACACACACACACACACACACACACACACGTACACAAACACACACACACACACACGCGTACACAAACACACACATACCTACACAAACACACACACACGTAGCATTCTGAATGAATTGATTACTTTTGACGGAGTTTGTGAGTTTATGTAATTATGAAAACAGCAACAAACGTGGTGACGTGTGCGGCAGATGTGTGCGTGTGTGTGTGTGTGTGTGTGTAGCTGTCAAAAGTATAATTGGATATTTGTACATACACAAGTTTTTCTATCTGTCTGAGTGTCCAGCTATCAAAATAACAGAGAGGAAACGCACACACACACGTGTGTTTTATTCCGTCCCACAAGCACACATGAGGTCAGCGTGTTTTTCTTGGATTTATTTCACGTTAGCGAAGAGAACAGCAGGAAGAACTCCTGTCAGAGACGTTACACGTTCTCTGAACCGACCCTGAAACAACACAGCAGGTACCAACACACTCACACACTCACACACACACACACACACACACACACACACACACACGCACACACACACACGCACACACACACGCACACACACACGCACACACACACGCACACACACACGCACACACACTCACACACACACACTCACACACACGTACACACACACACGTGCACATACTTTGACTTTCAGAAAGTCAAGTGACACCACTCGGTTCTAAATCCCTCATGCGGTGGCGTTTGTTTTAATTCGCCTTGAGCCCCAGACGGGTGGAGACACGTCAACAATTTCACAACTACTGGAAAGTTTTGTAAAAGCCAGAAAACTGAAGCGTTGACGTCTGAGGTGCAGCAGCTTCATGTCAGCGATACTGACAGGACACAGTTCTTTATCCGGATCCAAACCCTCAACTTCTGCAGCCAGATGTTTCCTCTCATGAGCAAGGATAGAAGGTGGATAGAAGGTGGATAGAAGATGGATGGAAGATGGATAGAAGGTGGATGGAAGGTGGATGGAAGGTGGATAGAAGGTGGATGGAAGGTGGTTAGAAGATGGATAGAAGGTGGATGGAAGGTGGATGGAAGGTGGATAGAAGGTGGATAGAAGATGGATAGAAGATGGATAGAAGATAGATAGAAGGTGGATGGAAGGTGGATGGAAGGTGGATGGAAGGTGGATAGAAGGTGGATAGAAGATGGATAGAAGATAGATAGAAGGTGGATGGAAGGTGGATGGAAGGTGGATGGAAGGTGGATAGAAGGTGGATAGAAGATGGATAGAAGATGGATAGAAGATAGATAGAAGGTGGATGGAAGGTGGATGGAAGGTGGATGGAAGGTGGATGGAAGGTGGATAGAAGGTGGATGGAAGGTGGATGGAAGGTGGATGGAAGGTGGATAGAAGGTGGATAGAAGATGGATAGAAGATGGATAGAAGGTGGATGGAAGGTGGATGGAAGGTGGATGGAAGGTGGATGGAAGATGGATAGAAGGTGGATGGAAGGTGGATAGAAGGTGGATGGAAGGTGGATGGAAGGTGGATGGAAGGTGGATAGAAGGTGGATGGAAGGTGGATGGAAGGTGGATGGAAGGTGGATGGAAGGTGGATGGAAGGTGGATGGAAGGTGGATAGAAGGTGGATGGAAGGTGGATGGAAGGTGGATAGTTAGATAGAAGGTGAGTAGAAGAACACACACACACACACACTCCTGTCAGGTTAAAGGTTAACAGAGTGTGTCTCCCTGCAGGATGAGGGCTGGTCTCTGTGGATTCCTGCTCAGGTCAAACACTGGGTCAGCTGTGTGTGTGTGTGTGTGTGTGTGTGCGTCTGTGTGTGTGTGTGTGTGTGTGCGTCTGTGTGTGTGCGTCTGTGTGTGTGTTTGTGTGTGCGTCTGTGTGTGCGTCTGTGTGTGTGTGTGTGTGTGTGTGTGTGTGTCCGTTTCCCCCTGAAGCTCCTGTCTGAGTATCTGGCTCATAAATCTTAATAGTTTCTATAATGTTGATCGTGCAGCTACAAACGCAGCGAGAGCTTCCACTTTACTGCCATGGAAACCACGAGCTGCTGCTGTATACACACACACACACACACACACACACACACACACACACACACACACACAGTGACATCATGAGATCTACTGCAGAGTGAGATCCTGTTCTGCTCTCAAGGAGAGACCAGGTTTTTAACGTCTATGAACTGGCAGCTGAAGACTCACACGACATCAATCACGGCTTGTTCCTGTGATTGATGGGAGGGTTTCAGGACAGAGGACGTCGCATGTGTACAGACTGTCAAGCCTTCTGAGGCAAATTTGTCATTTGCAATTTTGGGCTTTACAAAATAAAAATGAATTGAATTGAAGACAAATTTGCATCACTTGGGACTTTTGGTCTCTGGGGTGAAAGTCGAGCTCTGACTCTCTTATAATGAGGACAAAGTGTCTGAACGGGAACGTTGAACATTGAAATGGAAACTAGTCTTCATCTTCCTGTGGTCTTCCTCCTTTAATGAAAATGACTTCCGGCTCAGTGAAGCTGATTCGCTGCACCGACGTCTCGCTAACCAACACACGGAGAGCCGCTGCTCTGCTTCTTGTACAGAAGTGACATTCCCACCTTAAACAAGGTGAGTAGGTCCATGACGACAGCTTCAAACATTCATGAGCCCCCCGGCCTCTCTTAACCCCTGCTGTGTTTCACATCGAGGGTTTCTGCTGAGGGAGAACTCACTTTCCCCGTGTGTTGGAGGACATTGTTTCCACGGTAACGGCACGCCGTAAAGTTCTCTCCAGCTGAAAACCTTTAAACTGCAGTCAGGCTTCTCTCCTCGCTGAGAGCAAAACACTGGACTAGATCTCCACTCTTTGCTGTCCTGCTCCTAAATGGTGGAAGGAGGTCTATGAAGACATCAGGACCACAGAGAGCCTTCACATCTTCAGACTAAAGACACACGTCTTCAGACTCTACCTCCACTAACACACTAACTAACTGTAGCACTTACATTGGACTTATAATGGTTCTTATCTACAGCAAGTTGTACATCGGCTTATTTGATGAAATTGCACTTTCTTGTTTCTTGCTCTTCTGAGTTTGTGTCCTTATGGTTAAATGTTCTTATTGTAAGTCGCTTTGGATAAAAGCGTCAGATAAATGACGTGTGATGTAATGTGATGTAATGTAATGTAATGTAATGTGATGTAATTGGTCCGGCTAGTCGAGCTTTTTACTGGAAGGTAAGAGAGCGAAACTCTGATGTGCAAACAGTCAAAGAAGGAGACAAACCGCTGGACGCTTCCCATCAGAGGAGCTCTGAGGAACCACATGCACGACTAACGTTCCAACAGGAAGCATCGAGCTCAGAGCCCCTCCCTCTCTTACAGCTCCTCCTCCTATCAGAGCCCCTCCCTCTATTGCAGCCCCTCCCCCTCTTAGAGTCCCTCCCTCTCTTGCTCAGAGCTCCTCCTCCAATCATAGCCCCTCCCTCTCTTACAGCCCCTCACCTATCATAGCCCCTCCCTCTCTTACAGCTCCTCCTCCTATCAGAGCCCCTCCCTCTCTCGGAGCGTTTTCCTACCTGAGTGGGAGAGCTGCAGCCGCGGCCCGCCGCGCCTCGGGGCCTCGCCGTCCGTTGGCTGCAGCCACAGCAGCGGGAGGAGACACAGCATCAGCATCCGAGAAGGCTCCGCCCCTCCGGCTCCCGGCGCCGCCATGAGAGCCGGCCGCGAGTAGGTCGGGTGGGCCGGCTCGCGGTCTGAGCTGCGGGGGAGAGAGACCCGTGAGATGAGCATGTCTCGTGCATCGTGGTCTCATCGCTACGTCGGCGTGTTCGTTCAGCGTTTGAGGAACAAATAAGTCGTCAAACCAACTTTTATTGTCACGCATTTATACAGCACCACAAACTAAGTAAGAATAAGCCTCTGCCTTTAACTCTGTCTGTGTAGGTGCAACCGGCAGCTACTCTTAGCGACCTGTCAATCAATGTGTAGCCCCGCCCTAAAGCATCCCCTGCTTTATGGTCCGTTTGACTCTAAATGGGCCATAATCTACTAAATGAACATCATGCTGCAATGAAGAAGACTTGAAACTAGATTGATTGATTCCAGATCAGCACTGAGGTAATAAAACTGAACAAGAAGAACTCTTTCAAATTAAAAGCATTCCCTTGTAATTCTGTGCTGATCAGATCAGCTCGTTCTGTGTGTTGGACAGTAGGTGAAAATGAAAAGGTTCAAACAGAAAGAAAGAGACAGTGGACAGAAGAGCTGCTGCATCATGTGTTTTCCTTCAAGAAAATATAAGAAGAAGAAATCCTGAGGAGCAAAAGGATGAGATCACCAGCATGAATCCAGGCCTCTGCTGCCTCTCAGCTGCACCTCCAAACGCTCGCTCAACTGTCCCACCGGTACACAAACACATCGTGGTGAAATACATACAGAGATCGACATATAACGACGTTTAGAGATGAATCTTTACACTCTACAAGGGGGGTTTATCAGCTGGTAGCCATCTTTACTTCCTCTTCCTGTTGCACCAAGCCCGGGAGGGGGGGGGGGGTCTATCAGACATCCTTCATAATCACACATGGTCAGATTCCATTGTTGCTGATGCAGACAAACGATGATCAGATGAAGAGATACAAGAGAAACATTTCAATTCAAAGACGCTTTGTGTGGAGCTTCCTGTTAGTGGAGGAAACGCTTGTTTGAATACGGAAAGAATAAAAAGTCCAAAAGTGGACTTTCTAAATATGGAGAATAAGAGGACATTTCAAGCTTTTTCTGTTAAAGTTTAGTTTGAACGAAGAGAGTTTTGTACTGCAGGTTTCTGTCAAACCGTCCCATAGAAACATAGGTATGCTTATATGTCTTAAACTATATATATATATATATATATATTCATATTCATATTCATATGTGTATATATATATATATATACACATATGAATATGAATATGATTTTATATATATATATATATATATATACATATGAAGCCCTGCAACTGCCTGACTAGTGCTTCCAAACACGTTCTAATCAGGTTTAGATCATATGAATGTTTTGAGACCATCTGACTGCTTTTATTCTGGAAGGATTTTGGATTCACAGCTTTGTGGACTTCATGTTGGTTCGATCTCTTTTGTAGCATTTTGTGTCTCTTTGTAGTTGTTTTGTGTTTAATAAAGATGGTGGTTTTTGGTTAAACTATTTCGTGTAGTCGTCTCTTGGCTGAGAGACCTTTTCTTTGAGTGACCTCTGACCCTCGTGGGTCGTGAGTTTGATGACTACATGGATTACGGGGTGATGGATCTGGATCAGTCACGGACGTCACGGACGTATGAGGACAGTTCTTTTCTTCTGGTCCATAAACAACACGCTGCATGTCACACCTCCAGAGAAGAGATTGAAACCATCACAGAAGAAGCTGGAGGATCAGGGCCTCCTTCGGGCTTCACGCGTCTGGAGGAAAGACAAACAAACGGCATTGTGGGAACGGAGCTGCACGGGACCAGGGCATTCTGGGAAGAGGAAACCGTCTTCCTCGCCTCTCCCTCTATCTGCAGGAAATGTCCGCTCCCCGTCTCGGGGGGGTTGTGGGAAGAGGAAGAGAAGGAGCTGATGCCTCCACCAGCCACCTGTGCTTCACACACACGTAAGACCAGAGGAACAATTCAGCCGACCGGCCCGGATAGAAGAACGATCCCGTCAACACCTCAGAGTGCACCACGATTCTCCTCCAGCATTCAGTCGAGTCAGTGATGATGACGTCATTGATGTTTCTCTAGTCTCTGATGTCTGATCATGTGACATGATGTGTGTTTAGATCAACAGGAGGAAGGCGACTAGATCACCACATCAGGACCACAGAGAGCCTTCACATCTTCAGACTAAAGACACACCTCTTCACACTCTACCTCCACTAACACACTAACTAACTGCAGCACTTACATTGGACTCATAATGGTTCTTATCTACAGCAAGTTGTAAACTGCACTTTTTTGTTCTTGAGTTTGTGTCCTTGTGGTTAAATGTTCTTATTGGAAGTCGTCAGCTAAATGACATGTGATGTAATGGAATGTGATACCGTAAGCAGCACCGCTAACAGCTAACCGCTCTGTTAGCCACGTTAGCTTTGACCGCTGGGGACACAAACACACACAGATACAAACACACAGACACACAAACACACAGACACACAAACACACAGACACGGTTCTGCTACAGTAGAAGCAACAATGGTCTCCAGAATAAAGTCCTTTGTGTCAACGACATTGTGCTGCAGTTATTCAAATAAATGTCTCCCTTGAGGAAACAAATAAAACACCAGCGTGCGTGTGTGTGTGTGTGTGTGTGTGTTTGTGTGTGTGTGTGCATGGGTGTGTGCGTGCGTGTGTGTGTGTGTGTGTGTGCATGGGTGTGTGTGTGCGTGCGTGCGTGTGTGTGTGTCGGTTGCCTCTGGAGGCTTCGGGGGAGGAAGCGTTCCGCTTGGCAGAAGTGCTTCATTGTTGCCCCGGTCCGATAAGAAGTTATTAATTAGTCAAAATAGTACACACAATAGATATGTAATGCTAAACAGACACACACACACACACACACACACACAGACACACACACATGGGCCGTAGTCGAGTGTGTGGTTTTGGTTGTGATGAAACCAGATGAGGAAAGAACTATTAATTATCACTATGAGCAAATGATTTAAATAGAATTTGTAGGGGAACAATTGTGTGAGAAAAGATGGAGCTGAGTCATCTGAACGCTGCACCGTGTATAAGAGGTTATAATGACATAAATACGTCAGCCGTTATCTGCCTGATGTTTCACAGATGTTACAGGATGAAAAAGAATAGACTTTCAGGCTCTCTGCCTGCCACGCCGTCTCTTAAAGGTGAATAAAACAAACACTGCAATAGTCATCGATAAGAAACTGGGTTTATTTGCTGAATAAACCCACCGTCGTTCCACCCATCCATCCATCCATCCATCCATCCACCCACCCACAAACCCATCCATCCATCCACCCACCCACAAACCCATCCATCTATCATTCATCCATCCACCCACCCATCCACCCATCTATCCACCCATCCACCCACCCTCCCACCCATCCATCCCTCCACCCATCCACCCATCCATCCACCCACCCACAAACCCATCCATCTATCACCCATCCATTCACCCACCCATCCACCCATCCATCCACCCACCCACAAACCCATCCATCTATCACCCATCCATTCACCCACCCATCCACCCATCTATCCACCCATCCACCCACCCTCCCACCCATCCATCCCTCCAGCCACCCATCCATCCATCCACCCACCCACAAACCCATCCATCTATCATCCATCCATCCACCCACCCATCCACCCATCTATCCACCCATCCACCCACCCTCCCACCCATCCATCCCTCCACCCATCCACCCATCCATCCACCCACCCACAAACCCATCCATCTATCACCCATCCATTCACCCACCCATCCACCCATCCATCCACCCACCCACAAACCCATCCATCTATCACCCATCCATTCACCCACCCATCCACCCATCTATCCACCCATCCACCCACCCTCCCACCCATCCATCCCTCCAGCCACCCACCCATCCATCCACCCACCCACAAACCCATCCATCTATCATCCATCCATCCACCCACCCATCCACCCATCTATCCACCCATCCACCCACCCTCCCACCCATCCATCTATCATCCATCCATCCACCCACCCATCCACCCATCTATCCACCCATCCACCCACCCTCCCACCCATCCATCTATCATCCATCCATCCACCCACCCACAAACCCATCCATCTATCATCCATCCATCCACCCACCCATCCACCCATCTATCCACCCATCCACCCACCCTCCCACCCATCCATCTATCATCCATCCATCCACCCACCCATCCACCCATCTATCCACCCATCCACCCACCCTCCCACCCATCCATCTATCATCCATCCATCCACCCACCCACAAACCCATCCATCTATCATCCATCCATCCACCCATCCATCCACCCACCCACAAACCCATCCATCTATCATCCATCCATCCACCCACCCATCCACCCATCTATCCACCCATCCACCCACCCTCCCACCCATCCATCCCTCCACCCATCCACCCATCCATCCACCCACCCACAAACCCATCCATCTATCACCCATCCATTCACCCACCCATCCACCCATCCATCCACCCACCCACAAACCCATCCATCTATCACCCATCCATTCACCCACCATCCACCCATCTATCCACCCATCCACCCACCCTCCCACCCATCCATCCAGCCACCCATCCATCCATCCACCCACCCACAAACCCATCCATCTATCATCCATCCATCCACCCACCCATCCACCCATCTATCCACCCATCCACCCACCCTCCCACCCATCCATCCCTCCACCCATCCATCCACCCACCCACAAACCCATCCATCTATCACCCATCCATTCACCCACCCATCCACCCATCCATCCACCCACCCACAAACCCATCCATCTATCACCCATCCATTCACCCACCCATCCACCCATCTATCCACCCATCCACCCACCCTCCCACCCATCCATCCCTCCAGCCACCCACCCATCCATCCACCCATCTATCCACCCATCATCCATCCATCCACCCACCCACAAACCCATCCATCTATCATCCATCCATCCACCCACCCATCCACCCATCTATCCACCCATCCACCCACCCTCCCACCCATCCATCTATCATCCATCCATCCACCCACCCATCCACCCATCTATCCACCCATCCACCCACCCTCCCACCCATCCATCTATCATCCATCCATCCACCCACCCACAAACCCATCCATCTATCATCCATCCATCCACCCACCCATCCACCCATCCATCCACCCACCCACAAACCCATCCATCTATCATCCATCCATCCATCCATCCACCCACCCACAAACCCATCCATCCATCCACCCATCTATCCACCCATCCACCCACCCACAAACCCATCCATCTATCATCCATCCATCCATCCACCCACAAACCCATCCATCCATCCAGACATCCATCCACCCATCCTCAAACTGCTTATCCTGCACACGGGGTCGGGGGGGTGGAGTCTGTCCCAGCCAACTTTGGCCGATACAAAAAGAGATTTAGACGTATAAAATAAGTTATTATTACAGGAGGAAACAATAAGGAAACAACGAGTAAACAAGAGGAAAACTACAAGGAAACAACAAGGAAACAAAGAAACAACAAGTGTATATATACTATATTTATATATATTGTGAGTATTGTTCATATCTTTCTTTATGTGATATTGATTCCTGTTGAATTTCATTTTCAGGAGCAGTTTTCTCGTCATCATCAATAAGCTCATTGATCGGTTCAGAGGTGACGCAGTGAATCATCGGAGTCTTCATCACTCAGCAAAGACGCAATGAGATGTTTATGAAGGGGGAGGTCAAAGGTCAAAGCTTCACCAGGGTTAGAATCCTGTTATCGAAGAACTACAGGTTATCAGGGTACACACACACACACGCGCACACACACACACACACACACACACACACACACACACACACACACAGCACACTGTGGGAATCAGTGTCAGCAGCAGAAACACAAAGACACAATGCGGCCAGAAAGACACACACACACACACGCACAGAGGAAACAACAGGGGGCGTAACAGGAAGGCCGTGACAATCGGGGGGACGTTGACTCAGAGAACGTAAACGTATTTGAAGGCATTGAAAGACATCCTGGAACAGAACGTCCTCAGCGACCACCTGGAAAGTCCTTGAAGCATCCGGCGATGGATCAAACGCGCCGCTGAGTGGCCATAAAATACCTTCAAACCCTTGAAAGTCCTTAATAACCCATAATATCAGAGCAGAAGCCTCCAGGACCACAGCAGCGTTTTTACGGAGTCCTCGATCCATTTCAATGACCACCAGAACATCCTGGAAAACCTCCAACAACCTCAAGGACCTTCAGAACTCCTCAAACACGCACTTACAAAGACACACACACACACACACACGCGCGCGCGCGCGCGCACCGGGATGAGTCTCAAAGTCTGTTTTTAAATTTAAAATTCGAATTGAATTTCAATTCAAAATCTACTTTTTGTCCGAAAGCTTTTAAAGCAAAAAAAGTGATGAAATCAATGAATAAATCATCGGAAGTTTCTCCGATTGATTTTCTCTCTTTCAGGGAAATTAAAGTTGATTTGATAAACATCTGATAATATTAACTATCAGACCAACATCAAAACCCAGCGAACCACCCAGCAACAAGAACATTTATCTTCTGCTCCAACAAGAGACTCACAGCCGCTATTTCACGATGAAGCTCGTCGTCGTTGTTGTTGTTGTTGTTGTCGTTGTTGTTGTTGTTGTTGTTGAACCGGACTCTGTCCTTTGTCCCTCGGTGTGTTAATCCCTCCCGGTCCGGTTCGGTCCGTGTCGGCTCACCTGCGGGCTCCTCGCGGGATGAACGCAGTGAAGACACGCGGGGACGAGCCGCTCGTTCACGCAGCGGACTGATGCTGCCTTCAGGTACCACTCGGACGACTCACAGTTGGGACAGTTTTCAGATCCGCCCTCAAAGACAGAGGAGTGATACGTGACGTTTGTGACGTGTTCATACATCAGCACAGATGTGTCGCTAGAGTTTATTCAAATGATATAAATATATACAAACATTCAAACAGACCAAACTCTCCCCAACGTACTTTAAAATAAGAACTCAATATAAATGATATCTTCTACATTACTGTCTATCAATGAAAGATAAAAAATACATTTCCCATTAAAAAAGGCTGTTGAATGTAAAATATGTCGAATTCAGATCGCTTTGCTGCACCCCAATATAAAAATACCTTCAGTTAAAGTTGAATCTATTGTAGCACATATGGAACTTTCTAATTTCTAATAATTCAAAATTGCTCAAAAATAAACAAAATCAAAACTACCTCAAAGAAATAAAAAATGAACAAATAGAGACACAAAACGATTGAAATCAAATTGAAGCAAAACCACCATAACGAGAATTGAAAGGACGACGTCAATACACAAAATGACCTCCTCACCCACGAGAGCTTGTTACACCGCGTCGCCCTACAAGGACCGAAAAGCCCTCCGGCCAAGATCTGCCATTTGCGATTTGGGGTTATAAAATGAATCGAATAAAAAAGAAAAACTCTTTTCCATGGCTTTGTTCTCATGATTTGTCGACGTTGTATATGATATTATCAAATGTTTGCATATGAAAGTCAATCTGGGACAAATTACGGTGAAATCTGCGGCTACGTTTTTATTTGAGCGCTGTAGTTTTTTTGTGTACGAGAATGTTTCATGTGTTGTTTTTTAGTGTTTGCTGTTTTTTAGCTTTTCACGATTATTTTGGGTGAAAGTTTATTTACACTGTTTGTTCTTTCTGTGTCAATAACATCATGTTGTAAATAAATGATGACACATTCTTCCTGCGTGTTAGACACAAGTTCAACAAAAACACTTTGGAGGAGTTGTCATATTTCCCACATCACGTGTTGTCCCCAAACCTTCAGCCGTCCTGGTCCAAGGAACCAGAGCGCCCCCTCGTGGGCGGAGGTGACCGCTTTCAATAAATCAACTGGAAGGAATTCAAATGTGTTAAAAGAGAAACTCAGCTTCTCCGTACGGTATCAAGGTGTTATTTAACATTTCTTAACCTCCATAAATTGAGCTTCTCGTGGATCCGATGATCTAACGATAAGATGATGTCATCGCAGCATGAAGAGGTTTGGTTTCGTAAGTAGATTCATAATAGGAATTTGAGGACAACAAACAATGAATAAATAATAAATAAAGAGACGGACGTTGTGTTAAATGTTTTCACGCAGAAACAATCTTTATTCAGAATTCAGAAGGTGAGTTTTGCGTATCGAACACATTCCTCTGGTTCCCTAATGTGGCAGTAAACAATAAGAAGAGAACATTATCTCACATATAAAAACAGAAAAATACAAAAACGGATGGATTCTTATCTGAAACCTGAGCTGACTGAAGTAGAAACATTGATTTCATAATAAAACATAAAAAGTATCTTGGTTTGTGTGTAAATGTCTTTCTGATGAAACGGCGCGTAGTTCCTATAAAACAGAGCAGGCGGAGGGATACTTGGAGGCGAACACCTTGTTCTCCACCCCGAAGACGAAGAAGCTGGACTCCTTCCCGTTGTAGGTGTAGAGCGCGTGGGTCAGCGGCACCAGCTCGATGGTCTGACGCTGCGGAGCAGACAGCGGGTCAGCATCGGCGTTAGCATCGGCGTTGGCATCGGCGTTAGCATCGGCGTTAGCGTCCTCTTAGGAATACATCTCATCTGAGTTAGAGCGTTAACGTCCCTTCGTGTCTGTTTTGTAGTTGTTTGGGTCTATTAGTACTGTAGTTTTCTTTTGTTAAATTCTAGTTTATGACCTTTTTTGCTTCACTTTGGAGTGAAGAAAGACCTCCTTCCATCGGACGGCGAGCTCGTACCTGCTGCAGGATGCGGCTGGTGGAGCTGAAGCGATGGAGGTGTTCGTTAATCATCTTCCTGGAGACATCGCAGATCTCCTGATCGGGGAAACCTTGGATCGGGTAAACCTGGGAGGACACGGTCCATCAGCGAGGGTCAGCTGACCCCCCCCCCCCCATCACCTCATTACTAAAGCAAAAGAAGGCTCTTGTTTTCCTACCAGAACGCTCTCGTCCACAAAGAAAGGGTCTCCGGTCACCTTCTCAAACTTCTTGTCGGGGAAGTCTGGCTGGCGGTCCGGGATGTAGTCGCTGATGTCGTTCTTCCTGCAGGCGCACACACACACACACACACACACACACACACACACACACACACACACACACACACACACACACACACACACACACACACACACACTTCTACTAATGACTTTGAGACAAAGGACCTCTGACCTCTGACCTACCAGGTGACGGTGAGCAGGATGGAGTGCAGCAGGTTCTTGCTGCCGTGGCAAACGGAGCAGGTGTTGTGTCCGTGGCCGTGACAGAAGGTGCACCTGCAGGGGGGGCGGGGGGGGGGGGGGGGTGAAACATGAAAGCATTTGTGCAAATACGTTGAGACGAGCAGAGCTGTCGAGGCCCAGATAACGTATGAAATAAGAGGCCCACCTCTTGCGCCCTCGGCCGCGACAGGAAGTGCATTGCTTGTTCCTGGAGCGCCCGTTGCCATGACAAAACGTGCAGCGCTTCTGTAACACCAGAGGAGCCCATGAAACAGACATACATACATATACTAATATGGAACATTCTTCTGGATGTAGTAAATCACTATATATAGCATAGCTCATAAGATAAGATTCTTATATTATACGTTTCTAATTGTATTTACGTGAATGTGTTTCTTTTGATGTCTCTTTGTAAAATCTGTAATAAATGTAATGCTGAAATGTTCAATAAAAATGAATAATAAATATTGAAAAAGAAGTTTACAGTCGAAGCTTCAGTCGCTTATCTTCATCCGTGTTTTACACAAAACCAGGAATTCATCAATAGAGGAATGACGTCCGTGTATTTGACCATTTTATAGATATCCATAGACGTATGCGGAGACGTCTCCACCTCCTCCGTCCACTGGTGCTGAGGACATCTCACCTGGCCTCTCCCGTGGCAGTGTCCACAGCGAGTCCTTCCACAGCCGTGGCACTTGTGACACAGCTAACAAAAACGCAAACTCGTCACTTTGAGACCAAGGACATGAAAAAGGACAGCGGCAGTGAGGGAAGTCCGCACCTTCACGAAAGACGAGTGGGGCACGGGGACCTTCTCCACCCGGTCGGCGTACCTCGGCGGCAGGGACACCGGGACGTCCCACGGAGGAGGACTCACCCCGAACTGAGGACCATCCACCAGCTGTCCTGTTGGAGGACAGAGAATGAACAACCACCCGGAAGAGATCTTGTAACGAGTGAAGACCCAGTTCCACATTCCTCAATGCAAACAAACAGTTTACAGAGTCACTGGGACACGACGTGGTCGCGGACAGAAGACCGGGTGGATTACCGGGCGGGGGCGAGACGGGGTAGTCCAAGACAGGCAGGGTCGGCACGGAGAATCGGTCCACAAGAAAGTGCTGGAAGGTCTGGCATGAATGTGGAGAACGATCTGGCAGTGAGTGAGTGACTAAATACTGAAGGGAGTGAGAAGCGTAGGCAGGTGAGCAGAAGGAACTGATTAGGTGGAGTGAGAGGTGGAATGACCTGTGATCTGCATAAAGGTCCTGGGACTCGAGGTGAGTTGGATTGTTCTCATGGAATGTTCACGCTCAAAGGAGAAGAACGCCTGCAGCAAAACGCCTGCAGAGCTCCAACAGGAGGTTCATATATGTACTAATATATACAGCTCTACAACACCAGTCAGACCTCCACATTGACCTCCAATCAGACCTCCAATCAAACCCCCACACTGACCTCCAATCAGACCTCCACACTGACCTCCGATCAGACCTCCACGCTGACCTCCAATCAGACCTCCACACCGACCTCCAATCAGACCTCCAATCAAACCCCCACACTGACCTCCAATCAGACCTCCAATCAAACCCCCACACTGACCTCCAATCAGACCTCCAATCAAACCCCCACACTGACCTCCAATCAGACCTCCACACTGACCTCCAATCAGACCTCCAATCAAACCTCCACACTGACCTCCAATCAGACCTCCAATCAAACCCCCACACTGACCTCCAATCAGACCTCCACACTGACCTCCAATCAGACCTCCACACTGACCTCCAATCAGACCTCCAATCAAACCCCCACACTGACCTCCAATCAGACCTCCAATCAAACCCCCACACTGACCTCCAATCAGACCTCCACACTGACCTCCAATCAGACCTCCAATCAAACCTCCACACTGACCTCCAATCAGACCTCCAATCAAACCCCCACACTGACCTCCAATCAGACCTCCACACTGACCTCCAATCAGACCTCCAATCAGACCTCCAATCAAACCCCCACACTGACCTCCAATCAAACCCCCACACTGACCTCCAATCAGACCTCCACACTGACCTCCAATCAGACCTCCACACTGACCGCCAATCAGACCTCCACACCGACCTCCAATCAGACCTCCAATCAAACCCCCACACTGACCTCCAATCAGACCTCCAATCAAACCCCCACACTGACCTCCAATCAGACATCCCCACTGACCTCCAATCAGACCTCCACACTGACCTCCAATCAGACCTCCAATCAAACCCCCACACTGACCTCCAATCAGACATCCCCACTGACCTCCAATCAGACCAACTGACAGACCTCCAGTCAAACCTCCAGACACCCCTTTTTACCATTATAGGGTTCAAACTGCCAGGCGCTGGTCCTGGTCTCAGTGTAGGTCTCCAGTCGATACTGCGTGGGGACAATCAGAGACACGGGCTGGATGTGAGGACTCTGGGTCCATTTAATCACCACTGTACACCGTTATGTTCCACAATGTGTTAGATGTTCCACCTCAGGTGGTTGAGGTGTTCTCTTACCCGATACACCGTGATGGGCTTCAGCTCTTTGAAGACCAGGTTCCTGGCAGGTTTGGAGCTGAACCTCCATTTGGACTCCACAAATCTGAGCAGGGCGTCCCGAGCCACGTCCTCCGACACTGTGGGGACCCTGGAAGACACACACAGATACGTTTGTGTATCTTTGTGTCAGAGACAACGCACACACAGATCTCGGGGACGAGTCGGAGGATTTTGTTACCTGACGTCAGGCACCAAGGTGTTCTTGTTGAGTTCGGGCTGGGGGACATAGGCAGGGGGCAGGGGACACAACGGATTATCTCCTTCTGGGGGGGCACAGTAACACAGACACGAGAGATGAAGGCTGATGAAGCTCCTAAGATGAACTTTCATAGTGGTGGTTCTGGTTTACATAGAGGATCAGGACTAAAGTAAGACTGGGTTCACATTTGATCTCAAGTGGGCCAGACCAGCCCGGCGGTGATGATCAGGCCGGCGGTGGCCAGCCTGATCATAAATAGCAGAGTCATCCGGGGGGCCGAACTGCCCCCCCCCCCTAATGTGAGACTGGTTTACATAGAAGATCGGACTCACCTCCTCCGTTGTTGCCATGGTACCCATGTACGTCGTCCAGCCAGCCGGCGGGTGGCGCTGAAGGTCCCTCCTCTGGTATGTTGGGGTCAAAGGCCCCTGAAAAGATGAAGTGAAGGACAAGTAGTCTTTACTTTACTGGATGTGTTTCCATCCACATGTTTATGTTTCATATTTCAATATTACTGATGAGAATTTACAAATTAAGGCCAAATTTGACGCAGAGAACCGGCTAAGACGATAAAGGACAAAGCCTCTCGAGCTCCTCAGACTGACCTATGACTTCTGATCTAAAGTTCTATCGGATTGTCTTGTTTCCTTCAACATGCCCGACCTTCTCAGGTCATAAAAACTCATGTCATAACAATGGAGAACTTCTGCAGAGTTCTGCAGAGGAATGGAGGAGGTGTCACTCCAAAGTCCTTACGTCAGAAGATGCATCAGTAAGGTTCTTCACAGACTCCGTTGCTGAACTCCAGAGCCTCATCGTGAGGTGTAACATCTGGATGTGAGCTTCATACAGCCTCATCGTGAGGTGTAACATCTGGATGTGAGCTTCATACAGCCTCATCGTGAGGTGTAACATCTGAATGTGATCTTCATAAAGCCTCATCCTGAGGTGTAACATCTGGATGTGAGCTTCATAAAGCCCCATCATGAGGTGTAACATCTGGACGTGCACTTCACAGAGCTTCATAATGAGGTTTAACATCTGGATGTGAGCTTCAGAGCCTCATAATGAGGTTTAACATCTGGATGTGAGCTTCACAGAGCCTCATCATGAGGTGTAACATATGGATGTGACCTTAACAGAGCCTCATCATGAGGTGTAACATCTGGATGTGAGCTTCATACAGCCTCATCATGAGATGTAACATCTGGATGTGAGCTTCACAGAGCCTCATCATGAGGTGAAACATCTGGATGTGATCTTTACGGAGCCTCATCATGAGGTGTAACACTTGGATGTGAGCTTTACGGAGCCTCATCATGAGGTGTAACATCTGGAGGTGAGCTTCACAGAGCCTCATCATGAGATGTAACATCTGGATGTGAGCTTTACGGAGCCTCATCGTGAGGTGTAACATCTGGATGTGAGCTTTACGGAGCCTCATCATGAGGTGTAACATCTGGATGTGAGCTTCATACAGCCTCATCATGAGATGTAACATCTGGATGTGAGCTTCACAGAGCCTCATCATGAGGTGTAACATCTGGAGGTGAGCTTCACAGAGCCTCATCATGAGATGTAACATCTGGATGTGAGCTTTACGGAGCCTCATCGTGAGGTGTAACATCTGGATGTGAGCTTTACGGAGCCTCATCATGAGGTGTAACATCTGGATGTGAGCTTCACAGAGCCTGATCATGAGGTGAAACATTTGGATGTGAGCTTCCCAGAGCCTCATCATGAGGTTTAACATCTGGATGTGAGCTTCACAGAGCCTCATCATGAGGTGAAACATTTGGATGTGAGCTTCCCAGAGCCTCATCATGAGGTGAAACATTTGGATGTGAGCTTCCCAGAGCCTCATCATGAGGTTTAACATCTGGATGTGAGCTTCACAGAGCCTCATCATGAGGTGAAACATCTGGATGTGAGCTTCACAGAGCCTCATCATGAGGTTTAACATCTGGAGGTGAGCTTCACAGAGCCTCATCATGAGATGTAACATCTGGATGTGAGCTTTACGGAGCCTCATCGTTAGGTGTAACATCTAGATGTGAGCTTTACGGAGCCTCATCATGAGGTGTAACATCTGGATGTGAGCTTCACAGAGCCTCATCATGAGGTGAAACATTTGGATGTGAGCTTCCCAGAGCCTCATCATGAGGTGAAACATTTGGATGTGAGCTTCCCAGAGCCTCATCATGAGGTTTAACATCTGGATGTGAGCTTCACAGAGCCTCATCATGAGGTGAAACATCTGGATGTGAGCTTCACAGAGCCTCATCATGAGGTGAAACATCTGACACCAGCAGAGACCCACATAGTTACTTGGATTTATTACAAGTACCAACCACTACTAGTACACAGATGAATGACACAGATGAATAAAACACTAGAGGAATCCATGCATCATTTAATTACTGTCTATATTTCACTGCTGTCATTTGAAACCAACCTTTCAATTCTCAACCTGCATCAGATAAATTAAAGAGTACAATGTCTTTCTAAACAGTCAACGATTACTACATGAATACACACAATAGAACCCTGATTGACACCCTTCCGTGCGTCATGCTCCTCGTTAGCGTGTTGAAGTACACACTTTCAGTGTTTTAGTGTACAACAATACCTCCGGCTGGGGGATAAAAATACCAGCGAGGAGGTGTTTCCCTCAAGAGATCTGGGCTGAGATGGACAGACTGTGGGAACAGGGAGGGAGGCAAGGAGGTGGGGGGGGGGGGCTTGTTAATAGAGAGACAAATAAAAAAGAAGAGGGGGGGGGGGTTAAAAAGGGGGGAGACCAAAGCCGACAGCGCCAAGACCGGACAATGCATCCAAAATAGTCGTGCAGAACTCCAGAGTGAAACCAACTCAACATCCACAGTGAACTACAGGTAGAAATTCACACGTATATACAGCATTTACACTGATCTTTATCGAGGTTTTCACTGATTTATGTTAAAAAATCTCATTCAGTCAAAAATAATAGATACATATATATACATATTTACAATAGAAATTGTAATTCAGAAAATAAATTCATTAAACTGTATTAAAAAGAACATTTAAATTCATAAATATAATAAATAACACACGAAACAAGGAACATTATTAAAATAAGTCAATAGTAAAAACGGATCTTAATATGGAGGAGGTGTTAATATGATAATAATAACAATAATTGAGAAAAAAATGTTTAAGATAATAATGATTATTATATTTTAAAGAAAGGACGCATAGCACTTCTTAAGGTTTTCTGAGCTGAAGCCTCATAATTATTACAACAAGTTCAGAACCCCCCCCCCCGCACACGGTGTTCTGCAGGGGGGGGGGTCCTCAAACTTCGGAGGGAGAAACAGTAAAAGAGTAAAATAGTCAAAAACATTAACTACTAAAGTAAGCAAATAGTAAAAGAGGAAAATACTTAATTAGTAAAGTAAGTAAATAGTCAAAGTGGAAAAGGCGTTGTTCTCACCGAGGTCCTCGTCCTGGTTCATGTCTCCGCTGCTTTTAGGGAATGAAGCTCAGTCACGTGGACCACCACGTCATCAAGAGGCAGCTACAGCTTCCGGTTGGGGTTCAATAAATAAAAGCCTGAAGTGAAGGTTCACAAGCGAAAGAGCGGGTTTAGTGGGTAGAAGTGCTACCTAGTCCAGGTAGAGTGGGTAGAAGTGCTACCTAGTACAGGTAGAGTGGGTAAAGGTGCAGTGGGTAAAGGTGCTACCTAGTCCAGGTATAGTGGGTAAAGGTGCAGTGTGTAAAGGTGCTACCTAGTCCAGGTGGAGTGGTTAGAAGTGCTACCTAGTCCAGGTATAGTGCGTAAAGGTGCTACCTAGTGCAGGTAGAGTGGGTAAAGGTGCAGTGGGTAAAGGTGCTACCTAGTCCAGGTATAGTGCGTAAAGGTGCTACCTAGTCCAGGTAGAGTGGGTAGAAGTGCTACCTAGTCCAGGTAGAGTGGGTAAAGGTGCAGTGGGTAAAGGTGCTACCTAGTCCAGGTATAGTGGGTAAAGGTGCAGTGTGTAAAGGTGCTACCTAGTCTAGGTAGAGTGGGTAAAGGTGCAGTGGGTAAAGGTGCTACCTAGTCCAGGTATAGTGGGTAAAGGTGCAGTGTGTAAAGGTGCTACCTAGTCCAGGTGGAGTGGTTAGAAGTGCTACCTAGTCCAGGTATAGTGGGTAAGGGTGCAGTGTGTAAAGGTGCTACCTAGTCCAGGTGGAGTGGTTAGAAGTGCTACCTAGTCCAGGTATAGTGGGTAGAGGTGTGTTTTTAGTTGTAGAGGCTTTCTGCTGTCCTGATGACGCAGGGGATAGAGCGGGTGTGTCGGGAACCGCAAGGTTGTTGGTTCGAGTCCCAGCTGCCCAATGTCTCCAGTCGAAGTGTCCCTGAGCAAGACACATAACCCCTAATTACTCCCCAGGCAAAAATGTGAAAAAGCCATGGGTTTAAAGTGTAATGTAATGTTTTTGTAAATGTTTTCTCACATCATTTGTATTTGTAAACTCCAGACGTGTTTATCTCTTTTACTCTGAAGGGGACAGAGTAAAAGAGACTTCCGGTGAAGTATGTCCGACTTGATGAGAGAAACCGGCCGCGCCCACAGTGTTCACATTCTTACCCTTCAAGAAAAAGACCAATTTTAAAAAAGCATTTGGGATTTTCATTCTAGAGTAAAATAAACAAACAAATAACATAAAAATGGTTGTTGATTCGGTTTTTAAAAACAACACAAAGCATTTTATAATATCTGGAATGTTTTTTGGGCTGAAGAGAAGATTGAAAATCGTCACATGCAGTAAATGTTCATTCTTAAATAGTTAATAGATTATCGCCAGATGTTTAGATGTTATTCCACTTCTGGAATGTCACAAAGTACATTTATTCAAAGATGATTTTAGCAATTTAATCAAACCTTCTACTGTACTTCGTTCGCAGTTATTTTACAAATTTTTCACTCACAAAATAATAAGAGAGCCTCACGTGTTTGTTCTCTTGCAGCATAACACCCACGTGTCCCACTTTTACGGTGGACCACGAACGCAGCGTTGCGTGACCTGACCCGGAAGTTTACGTCAGTTGTCTTCTCCGAGCAACCAAACTGTGCCGTTAGCTGTTAGACTGATCGCTGACTCTGACATCAAAATGGTAAGATGGGATGGCTGCCTAAACATTTATTACATAACGAAGTTTATATTTTAGCTGTGACTGAATACTATGTGGGATTTTAATCAAATGCTGCCTGCGGCTAGTTTATTCATGCTAGGCGGGCGTTGTCGGTGCAGCTCTGTGTAGCTTCCTGTGTTGATTCGGCAGCTATTAGTGCCGAGCTCACTGAGGGGTTTCACTCGCGTCTGTTGCCGTGTTAAATTATTACATCGTCCTCCCAGGCCGAAGTAGAGGAAACTCTGAAGCGGATCCAGAGTCAGAACGGAGTTCAGGGAATCATCATCATCAATTCAGAAGGTGAGAGGATGAGGGAGTGACGTCATTTATTCTTTTAGTGTATGTTCACATGTCAACCACCACAACACCACCTAATGTATAATTACTACCCTGCCACAGCACCACCTGTTAATGTTAGCTAACCAGTCACAACACCAAGCAGCATTAATAATCACAAAAGATTTATCTTTCTTCTACCGTTCATTTCTTGGCTCGTCTCTTTTTGCCTTTTTTCCCATCATGACTACGATCAATGAATCTTGTGTTGATCTGAGGCTGCATTCCTGAATGAACGTGTTCTCCATCAGGAATCCCCATCAAGACGACTCTGGACAACGCCAGCACGGTGCAGTACGCCGGCCTGATCCACCAGCTGGTGATGAAGGCCAGAAGCACCGTGCGGGACATCGACCCCCAGAACGACCTCACCTTCCTCCGCATTCGCTCCAAGAAGAACGAGATCATGATCGCTCCAGGTGAGACACACCTGTCTCTGCGGGACACCAGTCTCTGTGGGACCGAGCCATCGGCCCCAAGAGCTAAAGCCCAAAAATCTGGGATAAAATGCAACAAAAACAAGGTGAGACACTGAAAGGTGTCTGAGTCTAACCCTGGTGTCTTTGGTCCTCACAGATAAGGACTATTTCCTGATCGTCATCCAGAACCCGTCGGACTGAGAGGAGGAGGAGGAGCTTCCGACTTGTCTCTCGCTCTGTCTGTCTTTCATATTTAAAAAAACTGTCAAACATTCTAAATCAAAGTGGCCCGTTGACCAGAACCTTGTCCCACTCCACCAGGAAGTAACGGCAGGAGGCGGATCGGATCTCCATGTTTTAGCATTCCAGTCGGGCCTCCTCCGCCACGTCCCTCTGTTCATGGCAGAGATATTAGAGCACGTAAATAATCCTAAACATCTCAGCACTGAGAGAACAAGGCGCAGATCATCGAGGCGTCAAAGGAGGATCTTCAGTTCTAATTGAAGGAAAACTTATTTATGGTTTAGTTGGCTGGAGAAGTGGAAGTTCAGTATTTACACCACAAACCCTTCTCTGCTCGGCCGCGTCAAGTTTCAGATGGTTATTATTAAGACATAATAAACACTAAATGTTCCGAGTGGTCGTGTACGTTATTTACATCACGCTGATGTTTTGCTGCCTTTTATGTGGACGACCAATCCGTCAGATGTGTTTTATTCAGTGGATTACGGGCTGATGCGTGCACACAATGCATTCTGGTACATGTAGTTGTTGCGTGAGCAGGAAAACTCACATTTCTCCTCTGAAGTCACTGAGACTCAAAACCGCAAGAAGAGACAAACCAACGTCAACGAGACTTAAAAAAACAGATCAAATTAGACACGAAGTGTCCAAAAAAGAAACTCAAAACATCAATCATGACTCAAAATGTCTAAAAACCCCAAAGATTTATAACCGTTTACAGAGAGATGCAGAACTACAAAGACACAAAGCAGCAATCGGACTACAGCGATACGGTGTGAATAATGAATCTTCTGATGACGATGACGACACATAAAACATTATTACACCAGATGAAGAAGCCTTTCCTATTTATATGATGTATCTGCTCTGCATGAATATATAGATATATATTAGTACAAAGATAAGAAAAATAGTTTATTTCCACTGTAAAAGCGAAAATGCAACATCCGCATTATTTACAACAACAAAGATGTGTTTAAACAGCTGTGGGCAGAAATTTCCTGTCAGGACAAAATGACCAATAAGATCAAACGTATTATACTATTATGTTATACTAATATATATATATATATATATATATCCCTCATAAACAAACAAACTAGAATGTTTAATGCATTTATTTTACCAACACATAAATTGAGTTACTCTTTGGTCTTATCTACACAACTCTAAATTGTGTAGATATTTTTTATTATGTATTTGGAACACTGAAAAAATAAATAAACAACAATAAATAAAAAACCCACAACAACGGTATTCATATTGTTTGTAAATGGTTATCAAATACGTATTTTAAAACCCAATCTCACTAGATATTTATGCAGATTTAAAAAATAGTATTTATTTACATAAAACTTCTTGACGAACATAATTCATGCTTTTTATTAATCCATATTCCGGTTTTGTTTACAATGACTTGTTATTGTTGCTTTACCTTGTTTTCGTAAAGGATCAATCGGTAAACGGCCCCTTTAAATCCCGCCGATGACGTCATCGCCTCTGTGCGCTTGCTTTGTTTGTCCGGAGCAGATCTTCAGAGTGAACCCGGAGAGACGACCGGAGACAGTCCGCCGAACGCCCGCCAGCTCCTCCGTCACTGGGTGGCGTTGTGAGCGGTTATACCGCCCGTCAATAACCGCGTTTATAACCGTGTAATAACCGCGACAGAGATGCCGTCCGACAGACCCTTCAAACAAAGGAGGACATTCGGTAAGAAAAGCACCAGGGGGCGAGTGGAGAAGCTAAGCTAGTTAGCCGGCCTGCTAGCTCCCTCCGTGCAGTCCGTCACACGGTGTTTACGTGTGTCGTGTTCACTGTGGCCGTGACGAGGCTGCCGTGGCTCGGGTCGTTAACGACAGTTCTCTGTGCTAAATTACCCGGTTAAACGTTGTCCTGCAGCTGCTCCGTTTGATGTTAACGTCTGGAAGCCACCGGCGTCACTGTCACGTTAGCCTGGCCGGCCTCGAAGCCTCTAGGCCGGCCTTAACCAGCTCCTTCACCCGCTAGCCGAGCTAGCTAGCTGCACTCTGCTAGCAGTAAACATTCAAGTGTTTGCTTAAGAAGGAAAACAACATGTGCTGACATGTTACCCGGTACGCACGTGCTCGTGACTCATGTTGTAACCTGACCCCCCCGTCCGGACATTGCACAAGCTGGTTATTCAGTCACGTTTAGATGATGAGTGTTGACTTTAGTTTTAGGTATTATTAAATATTAGTAGTACAGATTAGTATTTCTCTAAACAAAGCTCACAGACAAACAACAACGGTGGAGATAATTGATTAATTATGAGACGCAGGGTGTAGTTATTACATTACAGGTCATTTAGCATTACATTTTGAACCCATGGCTTTTTACTTTTTTGCCCGGGGAGCAATTAGGGGTTAGCCGGGACTCAAACCACCAACCAATTAGAATCAGCGTTTCTGTGAGATTGTTGTGTCTCTGCCACTCGACCCACCCTCCCTTCATGTGGAAGCCGGGGGCAGAAAGTCCTGAATGAACTGAGTGGGACCCGTTGTTCATCCACGAGGCCCTGCTTGCTTTTATTTGGGCTAAAACAAGAGAAAAGATCACGTTGAACTAAACTTACTTACTCTGTGCATCCATGATACTGGATGACAGGACTACAAATGGAGACATTATTCCTTCAGACAAGGAGCGGTTTGTTGTTGTTTATCTGCGTAAGAATACATTTCTAGTTTTGCATCAGCGAGGAATCAGAGCTTCATATCTGACGAGTTTCTACAAATCCACTTGAGATGAACTCTTGTCTTTTGTTCCGCACAGCTGACCGCTGCAAAGAGGTCCAGCAGATCCGGGACCAGCACCCCAACAAGATCCCGGTAAGCGGACTCCAGCACGCCGCCGCGATCAAGGTTTCATGTGCATTTAAATCACAGAGGACGCTAGCTTAGTCTGGCACCCAACTCGTCAGGTATGATGTCACTTCCTGTCGACAACAGACTCACAGGAAGCTGTGTTGCTGCAGGTGATCATCGAGAGATACAAGGGAGAGAAGCAGCTGCCCGTTTTGGACAAAACCAAGTTCCTGGTACCCGACCACGTCAACATGAGCGAGCTGGTGAAGATCATCAGGTAAACAAACGAGCAGACGGACGGCACTGCCGAGGGGGGGCTTTTATTCTTTGATTCTCTTGATGTCACCTCCTCTGTTCGGCTCGTAGCTCCTCTTCCCTGTTTGTGTAGTGAGTCACTTGGTACTAAGAATAAGAAAGAAGCACTGAGATCTTCCGTGATGTTGTAAATGAATATGAATAATCCCCCCCCCCCCCCCCCTTCCCAGGCGCCGGCTGCAGCTGAACCCCACGCAGGCCTTCTTCCTGCTGGTCAACCAGCACAGCATGGTGTCCGTGTCCACGGCGATCTCCCAGATCTACGAGCAGGAGAGGGACGAGGACGGCTTCCTCTACATGGTGTACGCCTCGCAGGAGACCTTCGGCTGCTAGGGAGGGAGGGAGGGAGGGGTGGGGGGGTAGAGAGCGAGAGAGGATCCTCTCCGCTATGTTACAGGCCCAGGTAGCAGCACCCTGTCAGTCAGATTACACCCCGCCGCCATACTTCAGTGCCCTCTTCTCATTGGTCAGTAGAAAACTAGCAACAAAAACCTAGAGGACGTCCCGCGTGTCTCCTCGTCCTCGTTAGTCACTCGTACCTGCGAGTGTTTTCTGTTCTCCATTTTTGAAATTTCCTCTAGTCTTCGTGATCCCACGCAAGACTCTTATTTTGAAAGGGTGGAATGAAACCAGTGCGTGTGCATGTTGGACAGCGAGTCTTGAGACCACGTGAGTCCAGAGCGGGACTAGAAGGGAATGAGGTCACTGCTACGGATTGTCGCTTTTAACTTTTAACTCTTTTCTTTTGAATTCTCTTCAGTTTGAGTCATTCGTGGACACGTCAGCTGAAAAACTGACATTTTTACATGTGCAATATGTGTAAGTGAGGTCGTTTCTGCAGAGCGGCTGGTCAATAAGTAAATCTCCGTGTTGCTACGGTGGCCCAGAGCAGACAAACCATACAAGTGTTTGACTTAGCGGCTCGCAGGCCACCGTAGTTCCATTAGCATCAAATCTATTTAACAGAACGAGTTCAGTCCCTTTAAGAGCACCGTTAACACACAAATCACAACGTGACGGCCGTTTCTCTTCTCGTAAAAACACTGCGTTGAACTTCAGCCACGAGTCAGCAGAGCTTTTTCATTTGGGAATTCTTTTCACCGTAGCAGACAAACATCAGAAGTGAAATGTATTAAATGTTTGGAATAAACGAGCTACTTTTGCACATAAATTGATACAAGTGGCATAGCTTTTCTTTTTAGGAGTGTGTATAAAACTGATTCTTTTGTATCCGTGCGTCACTTTATAGACAGAAGGTTGAGTGCACTTAACCTGCACGTTTGTCTTTTATCATAAATGTCAATTGATTTCCTGCCATAGAAATGCATTGTAATGTTTTACCCCACAAACCAGAAAAGAATCTACACGTAGAACAAAGACATGAGTGTATAATCAAGCTTTTCAGAGGTGTGTGTGTGTGTATATAAATAAATAGATGCATTGCTGCAACATTATTCAAAGCATTTGCCAATAAATGAAAAGTTGCTGTCAAAGTGTCTTATTAAATGTTTCACTCAGCAGGAAGCCGATGGATTTCCTGTGAAGGTGTAAAGTACCTCAGGATCTGCGGAGGGAGAGTTTGGCCGTATTGCTTTACGGTGACAAAAGACAAAGTTGCGGTGGTTTGGGCATCTGGTGAGGTTGCCCCCATGGCGCCTCCCTAAGGGAGGAGGGATTATGTCTCCACTGGCCTGGGAACGCCTTGGGATCCCAGCCAAAGCTGGTAGATGTGGGCCGGAAAGGGAAGCTCGGGGTCCCCTGCTGATGGAGGGATGGTATTCCTTTACATTGAAGTCCTAAAGGCTGAACCAGAAGAAGAAAGTACTTCCTGTGACAAAAGCTGACTTTATTCTCGCTCAACACCAAAGTTCACAAACATAAAAACTGGGTGATTTATTTTATAAACAGAGTCCATGCAGCCGTATGTTCACAGACACGCTGCTCCACCCACAGGTGGAGTTAGTGACGTCTCTTCCTCAGTCTGGAGTTATTCTTCAAACAGCCGGTGATGCTTCAAGCTCCTGTTCAGCGCGAAAAGCATCCAGACGACTGACGGAGGAGCAGAAATAAAGTTCCTTTTAACACTAACTGAAGAAACGTACTTCTACCCGTCAGGTTTAAGTGATTAAACCAAACGCTACAAATAAAAAAAAGACGCGTGATGGGGCGGAGCCTGGAGGGGAACGTGGTGGCAGAGACGTCCTTCGATTGGTTCACGCCATGCTGATGGGAGAAGAGAAGGGTCACGTCAAAGAAAGTCCTCTACAGGAAGCGACCATACAAGGACGATGTAAGAGACCTGTCAATCAAATGACATCTAATAATAGACATACATGTGTTTTGATTGATAAAAGTTACAATTCATCTGTAAACAGGGCTGCTAACGAATATTAGCTTTTCAAATATACATTCTAACAGTTAAAAACTATCAGAATGTAAAGTCGCGGCGCGACTGCTCTGTGGGGGGCGCGCGCCTCACTGACTGTTTATTGCATGAATAAAAACAGCTTCATGCACTGGTTTGATTATTTGCCGTTTCATGCCAAGGAAAAGTTTATCCCAGCACAACTCGCTCGGAGCGTTCAACGTCAGTACTGTAAAACCTCAATTAATGTTAGAAATAGTTCACTGAATCAAGCCGCCATATTTGGGACAAGAATCACAACCTTAAATCGCACGCCGAGCGAAAGACGAACGTCATTTTTGAGCAATTTTGACAGCCCTAGTAAACAGTGAGATGGTAGAGTGTGTGTGTGTGTGTGTGTGTGTGTGTGTGTGTGTGTGTGTGTGGCTGTTGCCCCCCCCCCCCCCTCACCTGTCGATCAGAGAGTCCCTCATGCTGGTGGCGATGGCGGAGGGCTGCGCTGAGTCGCCGAGCCTGAACACGCTCTCGATGACGGACAGCTCCGTGCTGGTGGTGTCCAGGCCGCAGAAGGCGCACCAGTCGTTGACCACCATCCCCCCCGCGATGACCTCGCTGCCCCGGTTCACCGTGCCGGCCTGGACAGGAAGTGGTAGAGACGCATCCTCTAATGTCACATTAACTTCCTTCATGGATCGTTTGTTCACACTACAAACACGTTCTGTGCTCCGTGTGTCGCTTTTTATTGAGTAATATTCATTGTAAACTTTAATTTAACCCATGGAGACGGGTCCTGGTGTCTTAGGGGTCAGCGATGGACGTCACTCACCACCAGGGGGACCTGCAGCAGAGATGACAGCTCGTCCTGGTCCTCTATGGACGTCTTCGGGTGGACAAGGCCGCCCTGGTTGCTGAATGTGCAGTAAGAGCCGACCAGGACCTGCTCGGCCACCGTCTGACGGAACACCTCCACCTTCATGGTGTCCGCCAGGATCTCCTCCGTCTCCTGGACGCGGGGGGGGTGAAAGTACATTTCAACCATGAGGATACAAACCCAGAAGAACAAGAAAGTGCAGTTTCATGTCGACCAGAGTCGTTGTTCTGATGCAGTAAAACCCTGCTGGTTTAGAGAAGAGCGAGACAGAGGTTCCCATGGAGATAAGCCCCTCCCCCTCAAATATATAAAGCCACCCGAAATGCAGCGGCCGCGCGGCGTCTCACCCGGTCGAGGTCGGGGTGGACCAGCGCCACGTAGTCGTTGCAGGCGACCACGTTGCCGAGGGCGGAGAGCCTCTCCTCCACCCGCTGGATCCTCACGGCGTCCGGCAGGCAGTTCTTGATGTGCTGCAGCTCCTGGTCGGTGGTGTTGTTGGGCACCATGAGGCCGTGGCGGTTACCTGAGGGGGGGTGTTGTTGTGAGGTCTGTATGTTTTATGTGTGATTATTATGCAGACATCATTAATGTTGGAATCAGTCTGCGAGGTTTGTTTAGAAATGGCAGCAGCACAAAAAAACCTATTTGAATAGTTTGGTTTAGAAGGACCAATAACACGGAGCCCAGATTAATATAAAACACCATCATCCAAGTGCAACAAGAACTATGTTGACTTGATACCTCCGTCCTGCCACATTGCTCTACCAGGTCATTCATGTTTACAACCTGCTTAATGTTTATACTCCTCCATGTGTATTTTATACTGTACATATTCACATATACACACCACATAGATATACTCTGCTCTCTTGCACTTCTGGTTAGATGCTGTACTGCATTTTGTTGTCTCAGTACTTTGTGCAATGACAATAAAGTTGAATGTAAAATCTAATCTAATATTAGTATTCGCCTGCAGCAATTCAGGGACGTGTTACTATAAAAGGAACATCAGCAGTAACTGATACACACCATTTAAAAACAAACAGAAAGAGCAACTTGTTGCTCTGACACCACTAACACATTCACAGCAGGGGTCTCTACTTCGTCTCGGTTTGGGCTCCCTGGCCTGAAAACATTGTGAAGGATCACTCTTGTTCTGCTGTGTGTGTGTGTGTGTGTGTGTGTGTGTGTGTGTGTGTGTGTGTGTTCCGAGGCGTCACTCACCCACACACATCCTCCCGATGATGCGACAGCCAGCGATGGAAGCGTGGACCACGGGGATGGTTTCTGACAGCTCCCCCTCGAACACACTGCGCTCACACAAAGGGTCTCTTTTAGTAACCACTTCAGTCAATATGAACACAGAGTAAAACAAGCTACACGTGCATGAACATGTTACTTAAATCACCCCATGATTCCACTCAAAGATACCAGCTCTTCCCGTTTACATCCGTTAACGCTCTTTGACCACGGATTGATTTATTCTGATTTGCTCCAGTTCTTGGCTGCTTTTATTGTGAAACAGGAAGTTTTCGACCAGTCTGTCCAGACAAAAGGTCATTTCTTACCTTGATAACGATTATTAAGACACGTTGACCACTTCCTGTTTACCTCTGCTAAATAACATCTAACGTCTCACACTGGAGGCACAGAGGGGAGAACCACTCAGACTTAGATTGGTGACGTCAGCCGGAGAGGCTCGCGCTCAGGTGGCATCAGTACTAGTCACCCCACGCACGCGCTGCCCACCTGTAGAAGTTCTCCGAGCCGCCCACGGCCACGAGGCAGTAGGTGTTGGTCAGTTTGGCGAAGCAGCCGATCTCGTTGTTTTTCTCAAACGACGCTCTGACGGCCATGATGACGTAGGAGGGGCTGGGGGGGTTAGCTTCTGGTCCTGGAACGACACCACATGTTTTAGAAGAAGATACATAAACACACACAAGGCACGTTTGTGTACCACACGAGCTGCTGATGGTTGTGTCCTGTTTGTTGTGTCCATTAACTAATAAGAATACACGCGTGAAGTAACGTTAAGTTACCGTTAGCTGTGACATTTGGGTCCGGCAACAAATGCTAGCCGGCTAGCTAGTTAGCTTTTAGAAGTTTTAGGCGTTTAGCAGCCAGCGAGGAGATCATCGCAGAGCTTTGTTAACGGTCACGAGCCTCTAGTAATCGTGTCTATCCAGATAGATTAAACTATGTAAAAGTTGCGTGTTTAGCAGCGATGACAGTCCGGTGGGAGTAACGATGTTAGCCGGTTAGCTAGCTAGCTAGCTTTCAGAGTTTTACTTCAGCCGCCAGAGCGAGAACACACATTATTATAAACACGAAGCGTTTCATCAACACACCCGATGTGTGTTTCTAAAACACTTCCAGGTGCTTGGAGAGAAGACTACCTGAGTACGAGCCGTGTCCTCTCAACATGCGTGGTGATTCCTTCTTCCCCCGCACGTGTTCACTTCCGCTTCGGGGTCAACGTGGTGACGTAGGACGTAGAAAGGCGTTATTAAAACAACCCAACCAGTTTCTCTTTCCTTCTCGCTGAAGAGAGACACACAGACTGACAAGAGACGATCAAATTCACCGTAAGAAGAAACCAACGACGTCCTCTGATTGATTCTACAGGAGAGAAAAGAGGGAAACTACAACCGAACGCTCCACAGACTGAAGGTGAGTTTGAGTAGAAACAGTGAAGTTAGTAGAAGAGGGAGGGAAGCCGTGACTGATCTACTTTCTGTGTCTTCAGCTTCGCTTTGAGACCAAATGGCTTCCAGATCCCAGGAGGATTTCTGCTGTCCGATCTGTCAGGAAGTCTTCAGAGATCCTGTTCTTCTGTCATGTAGCCACAGCTTCTGTAAAGTCTGTCTGAAGAGCTGGTGGAGAGAGAAACAAGCTCAGGAGTGTCCAGTTTGTAGGAGAAGATCTTCAAAGGAAGAACCACCTTTAAACCTGGCGTTAAAGAACCTGTGTGAGGCCTTCTCAGTGGAGAGAGACCAGAGAGCTTCAGAGACTCTCTGCAGTCTGCACTCTGAGAAGCTCAGACTCTTCTGTCTGGACCATCTGCAGCCAGTGTGTGTCGTCTGCAGAGATTCACAGAAACACACCAACCACAGATTCAGACCCATCGATGAAGCTGCTGTAGAACACAAGAAGAACCTTCAGGAACCTCTGGAGGCCTTAAAGGAGAAGTTAAAGCTCCTTGAACAAGTTAAAGTGACGTCTGATCAAACAGCAGCATACATGAAGGTCCAGGCCCGAGACACAGAGAGGCTGATTAAGGATCAGTTTAATAAGCTTCACCAGTTTCTAAAGGAGGACGAGGAGGCCAGGATCTCTGCTCTGAGGGAGGAAGAGAAGCAGAAGAGTCAGATGATGGAGGAGAAGATGGAGGCTCTGAGCAGAGAGATAGCAGCTCTTTCACACACAGTCAGAGCCACAGAGGAGCAGCTGAGAGCTGAAGACGTCTCCTTCCTGAACCACTACAAGGCTGCAGTGGAAAGAGTCCAGCAGCGCCCCCTGCTGGAGGACCACCAGCTGCCATCAGGAGCTCTGATAGACCAGGCCAAACACCTGGGCAACCTGACCTACAACATCTGGAGCAAGATGAAAGAGATGGTCTCCTACACTCCTGTGGTTCTGGATCCAAACACTGCTTATCCACGACTCATCCTGTCTGAAGATCTGACCAGCGGGAGACGAGGAGAGAGACAGAAGCTTCCTGATAATCCAGAGAGGTTTGAGGAACGCTGGTCTGTTCTGGGCTCTGAGGGATTTAACTCAGGGACTCACAGCTGGGATGTTGAAGTAGGAGACGGTACATGCTGGTTTCTGGGTGTGTCAGCAGAGTCTGTCCAGAGGAAACGAGACGTACAGTCTGGGATATTGATAATAGGGTTCTGTAAAGATAAATACTCAGCATGGTCACCATCAGCTCCAGCCACTGATCTCTCTGTGCAGACGAAGCCTCAGAGGATCAGAGTGCATCTGGACTGGAACGGAGGGAAGCTGCGTTTCTCTGATCCTGATGCTAACACAGACATACACACCTTCACACACACCTTCACTGAGAGGATGTTTCCATTCATTTACACATTAGATAAAGTGAAGATCTCACCTCTGAAGGTCTGTGTGACTTTGGATTAGAGCAGATAGAGATGAAGATCATAAATGTTTTCATGATGTTTCTTTTTAACATGTCGAGCTGCTCCAGTTATTCTGTTTAAATAACCCAAAGAAAAGTTTATCTTACTTGTTCATTATTTTTGATTTGTTTAAATTTTCAGTTTGAAAACGTTATGTTTAGATTAGATTAGATTAAACTTTATTGTCACTGCACAGGGTACAAGTACTGAGGCAACGAAATGCAGTTTAACATCCGACCAGAAGTGCAAAATAGCAAAAAGTGCAGAGTATGTGCATATGTATAGTGTAATAAGTGAATAAATAGATGTGTACAGTAAGAAATGGATGTACAATAACAGTGCAAATGTTCAGTGGCTGGAGGAGGGTGTGGCAGTCAAGCCAGGGTGGAGGGGGGAGTACAGTCACTGAGGGAGATGTGTGTGTGGGGGGCAGAGTTCAGAGTTCAGGGGGGGCAGAGTTCAGTAGAGTGACGGCCGCAGGGATGAAGCTGTTCCTGACCCCTGTAGCGCCTCCCAGAGGGCAGGAGGGCAGACATCTCTTGCTCTGGACGCCTCGATGGTGGGGAGGGAGGAACCGGTGATGCGTTGGGCGGTTTTCACCCTCTGCAGGTGGCTGCTGCTCTGTTTGTTTTTATCTCTAAACTTTATCACAACGTCTTCATTTTGATGACACTTTGTTGAAAGGAGCTTAGATTGAAATAAATGATTGACATCAATGGAAGTATTAAAAGTCACTACGATAAATCAGAAAAGAACTAAATAACGGGGAACCACCCTGAGCTAACAGGGACTAATAACCAAAACTGATATTTTCCCATTTTAATCAAATAAATCCAGCAATGCTGTAAGAGAATAACTACAGAATAATGAGCCTGAGCGTATCGGCCACTAACACCAGCGGAACAAACAAAGGTACACAACTGAGCTTTTATTGGCTTTTCCTCGTTAACAGAACACGGTGTTATTGGAATATAATCCACGTGGGACAAAAAACCAAACAGGAGAGAAAAGAAATCCATGTTAACATTTGAAATAATCACACTTTGTCTCATTAGAAACAAAACGGGTTCACAGAATAGTCCTGAACGTAAACGTGCTTATTCAGCACTGTTAGAATAATGGTAATTATGTGCATCTTAAATCATAGAGACAATAAGAGAAATAAAAACGTTTCCAAAGCTTGTGTTCATATTTACATCCGCTGATATTATCAATCTGCCTGGAGAGGAATCAGAGGAGCACATCAACCTGCGAGTAATAAAGTGACCGAGGTCACATTCTTCACTTTCATCTTCATAATCAACCCATTTAGTGAAAAACCCAAACTAAAGTAACTAAGTATTTACAGAGAACATTTTACTTTCTTCATAAGAACACGCAGAAATGTATCTGTCTTAAAGCTAAAAACCTCCCTAGTAGTAGTACTATTAGTAGTAGTAATAGTAGTAGTAGTAGAAGTAGTTGTAATATTATCCAATTAATACCAATACATCTTACTCCAGAAAGTCGTTCTGCCTTTGATATCTTTTCATTCACCGACGTTTACATATTTTCTTGAGAAAAGAGAACGTTAGAAACTAAAGGAAACAAGTTAAAGAAGACGGGGACACATGAAGACGTTCACTTTTATCTGCAACTTGAGGTCTTGTGAAACCGTCTTCATATGTGAGGTCCACCTCGAGCCCAAAGATGAGGAGCGTGCACGTTGGACTGCTGAAACAAACCGGTCTGACGTCCGTCGCTCTTCCTTTCCCTCATTCATTGGATCGGTAAATGGACCTTAACAGGTCGGTTAACTCAACCAGGTCGGGTGGTTAATAAGGCGTGAACGTGTTAAAGAAACAAAGACTTACAGCAACACTTTCATGTCCAGTGTGAAACCAAAGGACGGTCCAACGGTCCAGATGTCCCATTGGACCAAATAAACTTCATCACGTTACCTCCAAAACAAACCCCGTCCTGCTCATTTCATGCAGGATGGTCTGCTGAATTTACCGTAACGCAATGTGACCTTTGACCTCTGAGCAGTGGCGACATGTGATCAGTCTACGTTTAAAGGCAACGCACTGTGGTCCAAAGCCACCAGAAAAAACCCAGACCCGGGACAAAGGGACCGTGAGACAAAGTGACGTTGAGACAAAGTGACGTCTGAGCGTCTTTTACGTGTTCTTTTACTTTTTGTTCTGGACACAGAAGGTCCCTCGTTAATCTTTTGAGTCGATGGAGGAAGACGAGGATCAGGTGGCGTCCGGTTGGACGCAGAGACGAATCTGAGTGGCAGTTTGTCCCAAGTCTGCACACAATAACCATAAAGGAGGCAAATGGGACGACCCTTCGTTAACGAGACCAGAACCGTTGAATAAATCAGTTTCAAACTAAAAAACAAAGTACGTATTTTGTCTTAAATAAGTAGCATGAATAAGCAACAATACATCACAACAGTAAGTTCTCTTCATTTTCACAAACAGACATCTGCTGAGATACACTCTACTGCCGTAAACTGCTGTTCTTCTGTAAGTATTTACAGTTTCCACCCAGAGGGGTGGAGGAGGGTGGTGTCTCTGCACACAATAGAATGTATTTAAATGTGTCAGAAAGACCACAAAGCGCCTTTAATAAAAACACCAACCCGATGAAGATGATGTGAGAACAAGAGTCTCAACAGTTCAAATAAAAAACAAACCAGACAACCAGCCGGCTTTAAGGCCCCAGAAAGATGGAGCTTCTCTCCCTCAACGTCTACGGCTGAAGTGCTGCAGAGCAAGGCACTAAATCCCTGGGATCATGAGAGGAGACGGTGGTGGTCTGAGGACCTGATGGACACTCTGGAGTTATTAATAATCCGAGTGGGAGGAATCAGGAGATGTTGGTAGGTCTCCGTGGGTCGTTTCCCCTCGAGGAGGCTTCAAGAGTTCAGATGTTCTCACTTAATCGTCCTTCAAAGGTTTCTTTCCACAGTGGAATTACACATTTAAAACACTGACTTAAATTGCACCAGCGATCACGTTCCAGTTCTCAACACAAACTGAATGTTAATGTTGAATATGTGACTATTCTGGTAATTAGTTCCTGAATCAATTCGTTGCCTGGAGCTTCTCAAACGGGACCATTTGCTGCCACGTTTCTTTGTCTGATCATGATCGAAATATCTTATCGAACACTGACGATGAACTAATTCATCAAGACATGAATGATTAGAGTTAAAAAACTAAAGACAGGAGACGTGACTCTTAATGGACCAGAATTTACTAAATGAACATCATGTTGTATTGAAGAAAACTTGAAACTAGAGACTGAGACCATAAACTCATGTTTACAATGTTTACTGAGGGAATAAATCAAGAGAGAAGTAGAGTCATTTCCTCATAGACGTCTATGGGAGCAGAGGAGTCGCCCCCTGCTGGTCACTACAGAGAAGTAGAGTCATTTCCTCATAGACGTCTATGGGAGCAGAGGAGTCGCCCCCTGCTGGTCACTACAGAGAAGTAGAGTCATTTCCTCATAGACGTCTATGGGAGCAGAGGAGTCGCCCCCTGCTGGTCACTGCAGAGAAGTAGAGTCATTTCCTCATAGACGTCTATGGGAGCAGAGGAGTCGCCCCCTGCTGGTCACTACAGAGAAGTAGAGTCATTTCCTCATAGACGTCTATGGGAGCAGAGGAGTCGCCCCCCTGCTGGTCACTACAGAGAAGTAGAGTCATTTCCTCATAGACGTCTATGGGAGCAGAGGAGTCGCCCCCTGCTGGTCACTACAGAGAAGTAGAGTCATTTCCTCATAGACGTCTATGGGAGCAGAGGAGTCGCCCCCTGCTGGTCACTACAGAGAAGTAGAGTCATTTCCTCATAGACGTCTATGGGAGCAGAGGAGTCGCCCCCTGCTGGTCACTACAGAGAAGTAGAGTCATTTCCTCATAGACGTCTATGGGAGCAGAGGAGTCGCCCCCTGCTGGTCACTACAGAGAAGTAGAGTCATTTCCTCATAGACGTCTATGGGAGCAGAGGAGTCGCCCCCTGCTGGTCACTACAGAGAAGTAGAGTCATTTCCTCATAGACGTCTATGGGAGCAGAGGAGTCGCCCCCTGCTGGTCACTACAGAGAAGTAGGGTCATTTCCTCATAGACGTCTATGGGAGCAGAGGAGTCGCCCCCTGCTGGTCACTACAGAGAAGTAGAGTCATTTCCTCATAGACGTCTATGGGAGCAGAGGAGTCGCCCCCTGCTGGTCACTACAGAGAAGTAGGGTCATTTCCTCATAGACGTCTATGGGAGCAGAGGAGTCACCCCCTGCTGGTCACTACAGAGAAGTAGAGTCATTTTCTCATATACTTCCGAACTGTACGTGAACGCCTGAATAAGACAATATTGTGATGGTGAACATATAGAATTGCTATATATAATATAATAATATTATATATAATATAGATTGCTTTAAACATATTAAGTATAGATGGATGTGACAGCTTAATTATATATTTGATAGGATAAGTAACGTTTATATAACGCTCGCTTGCAGACTCTCACTAAAGGACAAACTGAAACTCAAAGTGTTGAACAGTTCAGCGAAACCTGATCCTGCTCCATCCCGGAACACATTTGCATCAGCCTGTGGATCCAAATAGAATCAGTACACACCTCAGTGTGACATGTCAACCAACAACATTCCTTACAGGTGACAAAGCTCCTCCCCTCACCTGACTCACCTGAGACCAACCAGTTTCTCTTTCCTTCTCACTGAAGAGAGACACACAGACTGACAAGAGACGATCAGATTCACCGTAAGAAGAAACCAACGACGTCCTCTGATTGATTCTACAGGAGAGAAAAGAGGGAAACTACAACCGAACGCTCCACAGACTGAAGGTGAGTTTGAGTAGAAACCGTGAAGTTAGTAGAAGAGGGAGGGAAGCCGTGACTGATCTACTTTCTGTGTCTTCAGCTTCGCTTTGAGACCAAATGGCTTCCAGATCCGAGGAGGATCTCTGCTGTCCGGTCTGTCAGGAAGTCTTCAAGAACCCTGTTCTTCTGTCATGTAGCCACAGCTTCTGTAAAGTCTGTCTGAAGAGCTGGTGGAGAGAGAAACAAGCTCAGGAGTGTCCAGTTTGTAGGACAACATCTTCAGGGTCACATCCACCTTGTAACCTGGTGTTAAAGAACCTGTGTGAGGCCTTCTTACTGGAGAGAGCTTCAGAGACTCTCTGCAGTTTGCACTCTGAGAAGCTCAGACTCTTCTGTCTGGACCATCTGCAGCCAGTGTGTGTCGTCTGCAGAGATTCACAGAAACACACCAACCACAGATTCAGACCCATCGATGAAGCTGCTGTAGAACACAAGAAGAACCTTCAGGAACCTCTGGAGGCCTTAAAGGAGAAGTTAAAGCTCCTTGAACAAGTTAAAGTGACGTGTGATCAAACAGCAGCATACATGAAGGTCCAGGCCCGAGACACAGAGAGGCTGATTCAGGATCAGTTTAAGAAGCTTCACCAGTTTCTAAAGAAGGACAAGAAGGCCAGGATCTCTGCTCTGAAGAAGGAAGTGGAGCAGAAGAGTCAGATGATGAAGGAGAAGATGGAGGCTCTGAGCAGAGAGATAGCAGCTCTTTCAGACACAGTCAGAGCCACAGAGGAGCAGCTGAGAGCTGAAGACATCTCCTTCCTGAACCACTACAAGGCTGCAGTGGAAAGAGTCCAGCAGCGCCCCCTGCTGGAGGACCACCAGCTGCCATCAGGAGCTCTGATAGACCAGGCCAAACACCTGGGCAACCTGACCTACAACATCTGGAGCAAGATGAAGAAGATGGTCTCCTACACTCCTGTGGTTCTGGATCCAAACACTGCTTATCCAGACCTCATCCTGTCTGAAGATCTGACCAGCGGGAGACGAGGAGAGATACAGAAGCTTCCTGATAATCCAGAGAGGTTTGATAAACGCTGTGTTGTTCTGGGCTCTGAGGGATTTAACTCAGGGACTCACAGCTGGGATGTTGAAGTAGGAGACAGTACATACTGGTATCTGGGTGTGTTAGCAGAGTCTTTCCAGAGGAAAGGAACCGTACTGTCTGGGATATTGAGAATAGGGTTCTATGAAGATACATACTATGTATTGTCACCATCAGCTCCACTCACTGAGCTCTCTGTGCAGACGAAGCCTCAGAGGATCAGAGTGCATCTGGACTGGAACGGAGGGAAGCTGCGTTTCTCTGATCCTGATACTAACACACACATACACACCTTCACACACACCTTCACTGAGAGGATGTTTCCATTCATTTACACAGTAGATGAAGTGAAGATCTCACCTCTGACGGTCTGTGTGACTTTGGAACAGAGCAGATAGAGAAGAAGATCATAAATGTTTTCATGATGTTCTTTTTAACATGTCGAGCTGCTCCAGTTATTCTGTTTAATTAACCCAAAGAAAAGTTTATCTTACTTGTTCATTATTTTTGATTTGTTTAAATGTTTTTGTTTTTCAGTTTGAAAACGTTATGTTTAGATTAGATTAGATTAAACTTTATTGTCACTGCACAGGGTACAAGTACTGAGGCAACGAAATGCAGTTTAACATCCGACCAGAAGTGCAAAATAGCAAAAAGTGCAGAGTATGTGCATATGTACAGTGTAATAAGTGAATAAATAGATGTGTACAGTAAGAAATGGATGTACAATAACAGTGCAAATGTTCAGTGGCTGGAGGAGGGTGTGGCAGTCAAGCCAGGGTGGAGGGGGGAGTACAGTCACTGAGGGAGATGGGGGGGGGGCAGAGTTCAGAGTTCAAGGGGGGCAGAGTTCAGTAGAGTGACGGCCGCAGGGATGAAGCTGTTCCTGACCCCTGTAGCGCCTCCCAGAGGGCAGGAGGGCAGACATCTCTTGCTCTGGACGCCTCGATGGTGGGGAGGGAGGAACCGGTGATGCGTTGGGCGGTTTTCACCCTCTGCAGGTGGCTGCTGCTCTGTTTGTTTTTATCTCTAAACTTTATCACAACGTCTTCATTTTGATGACACTTTGTTGAAAGGAGCTTAGATTGAAATAAATGATTGACATCAATGGAAGTATTAAAAGTCACTACGATAAATCAGAAAAGAACTAAATAACGGGGAACCACCCTGAGCTAACAGGGACTAATAACCAAAACTGATATTTTCCCATTTTAATCAAATAAATCCAGCAATGCTGTAAGAGAATAACTACAGAATAATGAGCCTGAGCGTATCGGCCACTAACACCAGCGGAACAAACAAAGGTACACAACTGAGCTTTTATTGGCTTTTCCTCGTTAACAGAACACGGTGTTATTGGAATATAATCCACGTGGGACAAAAAACCAAACAGGAGAGAAAAGAAATCCATGTTAACATTTGAAATAATCACACTTTGTCTCATTAGAAACAAAACGGGTTCACAGAATAGTCCTGAACGTAAACGTGCTTATTCAGCACTGTTAGAATAATGGTAATTATGTGCATCTTAAATCATAGAGACAATAAGAGAAATAAAAACGTTTCCAAAGCTTGTGTTCATATTTACATCCGCTGATATTATCAATCTGCCTGGAGAGGAATCAGAGGAGCACATCAACCTGCGAGTAATAAAGTGACCGAGGTCACATTCTTCACTTTCATCTTCATAATCAACCCATTTAGTGAAAAACCCAAACTAAAGTAACTAAGTATTTACAGAGAACATTTTACTTTCTTCATAAGAACACGCAGAAATGTATCTGTCTTAAAGCTAAAACCTCCCTAGTAGTAGTACTATTAGTAGTAGTAATAGTAGTAATAGTAGAAGTAGCTGTAATATTATCCAATTAATACCAATACATCTTACTCCAGAAAGTCGTTCTGCCTTTGATATCTTTTCATTCACCGACGTTTACATATTTTCTTGAGAAAAGAGAACGTTAGAAACTAAAGGAAACAAGTTAAAGAAGACGGGGACACATGAAGACGTTCACTTTTATCTGCAACTTGAGGTCTTGTGAAACCGTCTTCATATGTGAGGTCCACCTCGAGCCCAAAGATGAGGAGCGTGCACGTTGGACTGCTGAAACAAACCGGTCTGACGTCCGTCGCTCTTCCTTTACGTCATTCATTGGATCGGTAAATGGACCTTAACAGGTCGGTTAACTCAACCAGGTCGGGTGGTTAATAAGGCGTGAACGTGTTAAAGAAACAAAGACTTACAGCAACACTTTCATGTCCAGTGTGAAACCAAAGGACGGTCCAACGGTCCAGATGTCCCATTGGACCAAATAAACTTCATCACGTTACCTCCAAAACAAACCCCGTCCTGCTCATTTCATGCAGGATGGTCTGCTGAATTTACCGTAACGCAATGTGACCTTTGACCTCTGAGCAGTGGCGACATATGATCAGTCTACGTTTAAAGGCAACGCACTGTGGTCCAAAGCCACCAGAAAAAACCCAGACCCGGGACAAAGGGACCGTGAGACAAAGTGACGTTGAGACAAAGTGACGTCTGAGCGTCTTTTACGTGTTCTTTTACTTTTTGTTCTGGACACAGAAGGTCCCTCGTTAATCTTTTGAGTCGATGGAGGAAGACGAGGATCAGGTGGCGTCCGGTTGGACGCAGAGACGAATCTGAGTGGCAGTTTGTCCCGAGTCTGCACACAATAACCATAAAGGAGGCAAATGGGACGACCCTTCGTTAACGAGACCAGAACCGTTGAATAAATCAGTTTCAAACTAAAAAACAAAGTACGTATTTTGTCTTAAATAAGTAGCATGAATAAGCAACAATACATCACAACAGTAAGTTCTCTTCATTTTCACAAACAGACATCTGCTGAGATACACTCTACTGCCGTAAACTGCTGTTCTTCTGTAAGTATTTACAGTTTCCACCCAGAGGGGTGGAGGAGGGTGGTGTCTCTGCACACAATAGAATGTATTTAAATGTGTCAGAAACACCACAAAGCGCCTTTAATAAAAACACCAACCCGATGAAGATGATGTGAGAACAAGAGTCTCAACAGTTCAAATAAAAAACAAACCAGACAACCAGCCGGCTTTAAGGCCCCAGAAAGATGGAGCTTCTCTCCCTCAACGTCTACGGCTGAAGTGCTGCAGAGCAAGGCACTAAATCCCTGGGATCATGAGAGGAGACGGTGGTGGTCTGAGGACCTGATGGACACTCTGGAGTTATTAATAATCCGAGTGGGAGGAATCAGGAGATGTTGGTAGGTCTCCGTGGGTCGTTTCCCCTCGAGGAGGCTTCAAGAGTTCAGATGTTCTCACTTAATCGTCCTTCAAAGGTTTATTTCCACAGTAGAATTACACATTTAAAACACTGACTTAAATTGCACCAGCGATCACGTTCCAGTTCTCAACACAAACTGAATGTTAATGTTGAATATGTGACTATTCTGGTAATTAGTTCCTGAATCAATTCGTTGCCTGGAGCTTCTCAAACGGGACCATTTGCTGCCACGTTTCTTTGTCTGATCATGATCGAAATATCTTATCGAACACTGACGATGAACTAATTCATCAAGACATGAATGATTAGAGTTAAAAAACTAAAGACAGGAGACGCAGGGAGACGGAGGGAGACAGAAGGAGACTGAAGGAGACAGAAGGAGACGCAGGGAGACAGAAGGAGACAGGGGGACAGAAGAAGACAGAAGGAGACGCAGGGAGACGGAGGGAGACAGAAGGAGACTGAAGGAGACAGAAGGAGACGCAGGGAGACAGAAGGAGACAGGGGGACAGAAGAAGACAGAAGGAGACGCAGGGAGACAGAAGGAGACTGAAGGAGACTGAAGGAGACGCAGGGAGACAGAAGGAGACGCAAGGAGACAGAAGAAGACAGAAGGAGACTGAAGGAGACGCAGGGAGACAGGAGGAGGTATTGTGGTAAACGGCTCTGTGACCAGTCCAGCCTTGCAGTGGACACGTCTCGACCGCCATGAATCTTTTTGGACAAATCTCTAGACAATCTCTTAACCGTCAACAAAAGTCCGTATTTAATCCTGATGAAAACAATGTGCATCTGCAATGAGGAGAACAAAGACTCAGAACTATTCTAAAGACCCAATCCAGGATTCAGGAAGTGTTGGAGTGACATTGGATGTTCAGAACCGGATACAGACTGAGGACACAATGAGGAGCGACATTTCAAGAACAAAGTGGAAATGTCTTTTTGGAGTTGGAGTATTATTAGAGAATAAAGGGAAAAATGTTGAGGAAAAAATTCAAAAGTTTAAGCATGAAGTTGAAATGGAAAATAAACCCAATGATGTGGAATAATTTAAAATAAGAGTAAAGTGGAAGTATGAGAATAAAGACAACATTACTAGAATAAACTCTTGAGATAAATGAAACTATTGGCATTAGAGCATATTCTGAAAAATCAACTTCATTCTTAACATATTCCTCTTTATTCTTGAAATGTACAACGTATAAAGAAATCATTTCTTTATACTTAAGCCTGGTCCAAATACTTCCACAGCTGGAAGAGACAATAAATATTAAAGAACTAGATTTGTAGAAATCCCCAAATTTAAAAGGATAATTCATTTTGTGTGAAATCCTGATAAACATTTTTATAAATATAAAGAAATTGGCAACAATATTTAGTTGAGTTTGTTGGCAAAAAGGGACAAAAGGGATCAAATCCCAGAAGTACAATTAAATATTTTGTTCAATCACCAAAGATATTAATAGCTTTGACTTTTCCAGTGAAAGTAAAACATCTTTTCATTTGACCCTTCAGTCTGAATTAGTTTGAGAACTAACTGTTGTGACCGAGATAAGACTTATTAACGATCATTCGTCTAATATCTAATATCTGTCACACTACGCTGACGACTGGCTATTCTACATCCGCAAAAACCAAAGTCCAAGCAGCGTAAATGAGAGCGAAGATCAGATTTTATGGTGGCGAAGATGCTTTCAGTTCTGTGTGGTAAAAAAAAGGTCCTCCTGACATTTTTACAGCTTCATACAAGTATAAATCAATTCAATTCAATTCACAGATCCAAGGTGAGGTCCCTGGTTTCCTTTTTCTTACGGCCTTTCTACCTATATTTTATCTTCAAATTTGACATTTCAAATCTTTGTTTCATCTGACTCATTGTTTGGAGTCCGCATGTTCACGTCGAGTCAGATCTCGGAGGAGGTCTTCTGCCTTTGAGGACAGAATCATCACTATCATCTCTGTCCAGAGAGTGGCAAATCGGCTGCATCGTCCACCTCAGCCAATCACGTCCCGGCACGCTGCCCCCTCAAAGCGCCCCGCCCGGTAACATGATAACACACTAAAGCTGTCTCCCTCAGACACACAGGTGAGCACGCTCCCACCGGCGGACTGAGAGCAGCATCGGAAAATGAAAAGGCCAGTCAGGCCCCCCCCCCAACCCCTCTGCCCACTGGAAACACTGGACTCTCCATTGCTTCGTTTGCTAGCAATGTTTGGCCGTTAGCCAACGTGAGCGAGCTCACAGTATGACGACTGCTCGACCCCCCCCGACCACCCACACCTCCGAACTGCCAACTCGGACCTCTTGGAAGTAGGGTTGGTGGTCACACCCACTCCTGGACGGGGTACTTGTAGTAGTGCTGCGTCATGGCGCTCTGCTGCACTCCTTTGTTCTTGAACTGAAAGACGGTGTAGACCAGGACCAGGATGCACAGTGACAGGACGCAGGGGATCACCACGGCGATGGCGTTGACCGTGGTCGGTGCGTCGTTGATGGTCACCATGATGTCCACGTCGTCCATGGGCAGCTGGCGGTCCCCGCGGTTCGCCTTGCTGCCGGAGCGCTCCATGTCCGACTGCTCGCAGCCCATCCAGTCGCGCAGGATGGACTTGGGGTACCCGGGCTCCACCGTCAGCTTCTGGTTGTCGAACTTCCAGTACTCCTTCCCCTTGTAGAAGTAGGTGTAGTCTGAGGGGAGGAGGGGGGGGGGGGGCAGAGAACAGAAATGGGAAATTAGAGAGTTGAGTGGGGGTTTCAAAAGGTTTCAGAAACCCTGTAGATTAACGTCAAATCATCAATGGCGTCTCAGGGGAGTCGGGTCAGGACAACATGTGTCTTGAACTTCTGGACCGCTGCACAGAAACTTGGCATCAATTGAAACAGTGGGAATCGGGGATGGAACTGTTAACGGTCAACCCGCTCTAAACATGAAACTGCTCTTAAAGTGAAGGAAGAGCTTCTCGTGTCACAGCTGCAATATCTGCAGTGACCAGCAGGGGTCGACTCCTCTGCTCCCATAGAAGTCTATGAGAAAATGAATACTTCTCTCTTGATTTATTCCCACAATAAACATTGTAAACATGAGTTCATGGTCTCAATCTCTAGTCTTCTTCAATACAGCATGATGTTACTGTAGTAAATTATGGTCAAACAGACCATAAAGCAGGGCGGGGCTACACGCTGATTGACAGGTCCCTACCAGAGACGTATACCTCAGTCCTACATACTTGAATATGTTCTCGCTTTGATTTATGCTATTTATGGAAGCTAGGGTTGGTCCTCCTGAGAAGGCCACAAACGTATCGTAGCACCCTGTCACTCACATCCCTCCCTGCTGATGAAGGCCCCCTGCGGTGCCTCCGGCACCCCTTTCCACACGCTGATGGGTTTGGGGTACCCCAGGTCCGCCGTATGCTTCTCCTCGTTGTAGCGCCAGTACTGGTCCCCTTTAAAGAAGTAGGTTTTGCCAACAGGCTCCCAGCGCAGCGCCGTGTCGATGCCGTCTTTGGGCAGGCAGCTGCCCAGCTCCACCAGGCCGAGGGGGTAACCCGGCTCCGCCGTCACCTCCTTGAACACCCAGTACTTGTCGCCTGCAGGAGAGACGAGTCACCACGTTGACTATGGCACACATGCTTTCAGATTCAGCATCTGTTGAAAGTGCAATCACAACCCCAAGGATTCTGAATCATGGTTAATATTTAGATTTGAGAAATTAATCAAATCCAGGATCCAGAGGAGCGATAAATGTTATCCAGCTGGCAGAGAGACAACACAACAGAAGGAAAATTACCTCTTCAAAAGCGTCCAAACACCAACATAACCTTCAGAAATAAATTGTATTGTTTGTTTTTTAAAGCAGGAAGAAGCGAGCAGCCCGTCTGCAGCTCTGTTATTTTGTAATATTGTGTTCAGAAGTTAGATGTGGGAAAACAGAAAAGGAGATTCAAAATCACACAAGCTTCTCTTTAAAGTCTCTTTTAGGGGCAATGAACAGGAACTCGTTTAAACAGCCTGTTTCCCCCGAGAACTCGGGGACCATGAACACAGAAAAACACTGATGGCTCCTTCAGTCATTGAAGGCAGCAGCACTCAGCTGTGACTCTAATAAATGAGCTGCACACATCACTGCTGGAGAAGCAAAGGTGCTTTTATCATCACAACGCTTTGAGGAGCCAAAGAACCAGAGATATGTGTATATCTTTAGTTTAGATTTCTATATATTGTACAGACATTAAGTGAGTGTGGGGGACGGGGGTGGGGGGGGGGTCTCCTTGTACCTTTGAAAAAGACAAATTTCCCGTCCGACCTCTCGTAGGCGGCGTCGATGTGAGGCGGCAGGCCCTTCCAGAACTGGTCGATCTGCATGGGGTAGCCCTCCTGCACCTTGTTGTTCCTCAGGCGCCAGAACCAGCGGTCCTGCAGGCAAAGAACCCGTTAGACATTCTACCTCACAGGGGGCCGATGGAGCGAGTCATCTGTGGAATCGGCCAATCGGAGCGCTCAAAACGTCACAGAGGAGGAGGAAGCAGGAAGTTCCTCCTCATCTCTGACCCCCGTCCCCCCCACTCCGTCCAAGCATCGGACCACCTCGAACCTGGAACTCTCAAGGGACAGGCAGACAGATATACAGAGGGACAGACATACAGAGAGACAGACGGACTGGTGACCTTTTCTAACGTTCAGTTTAAAGATCAGAGACATCAAAATGGGTTTTTCTTTTGGTGGGTGACACACACACACACGCCCACCTTGAAGACGAACATCTCCCTCCTGAAGAAGGCCACGGTGCTGAAGTTGCCGTCACAGATGTTGGGCTTGCCGTTGCCGGGCAGCGCCGGGCGGTCTCCGGGGGGGCGCGCCGGCCGGCCGTGGCGGTCGTGCTTGCGCTCCGAGGTGGAGTGCGTCCTCCGAGAGGGTAAGGTGGGCAGCGGGCGGGTGGGCTCCAGCATGGCGGTGGGGATTCCTTTGGATAACGATAATAATATCAACCCAATGACACCTCTGGGTCCTCTCAGTGTGCGACTGTAGTTCAGTGTCAGAGTGTGAGAGTTCATGTGATGGATACCAGCCTCATCCAAGCTGGATTAGCTCTCATGCTACATGCTAACACCCAATGTCAGCACAGCGTGTTCTGTCACGATATGACTTGTGGGTAGATATCTCCAGGAAGATGAGACAAGATGACGTAATGAATTCTGAAATCAGACTTTTATCCCGTGAAGGGAGCAAACTGCACACGGGCTAAAGGGGTTGGATGGTATGCTAACTAGCTTCCTCATTCTCCCATGTTACAGGAGGAGAGCACAGTGAGCTCAGCGATATTCTCCACCAGAGATCTTCTGTTCATTCATTCATTCATCATTTCATTAATTTCGTTTCACGAGCCCTCCTTCAGCTAACTGTCCTCTGAAGCTGGTCTGAAGGCCTCGGGAGGCCTGAACCTCACCGTAGATCTTCTGGATGCCCTGCAGGTCGTCCAGAGGCAGTTTGAAGTTGTGAGTGTCCATGTACTGGTAGAAAGGCGCCATGATGGCGCTCGGATCGTTGGAGTGCTCCAAGCCCAACGCGTGGCCCAACTCGTGGACCGCCACCAGGAACAAGTCGTTACCTGGAGAAAAGACCAAGATGAAAGGAAAACCATTTAAAACGCCGACTTCACAGCAAAAGTTAGGAAGCAGCTCTGTAAAGGAACCCGCCTCTCAAGGGGACTCAAAGACTTCATGATATCACATGACGCGCCTCACCGTCGTGGTTGGCGTTGCCGAGCGTCCACGGCTCGTCCGAGTCGAAGTGGGTGTCTCCTCCGATGCCGGCGCCGGGGAAGTAGGCGTGCGCCAGGAACCCGCCCTCCCCGTCGAAGGGGGAGCTGTCGCCGTGGAAACCAGAGGCGAAGAAGATCATGATGTCCGCCTCCTTGCCGTCGTTCTTGATCTCTGAGTACGGCACCTCCTGGGGGGGCGAGGGAGGGGAGGCACGGGGGGCGTCAGTATCTCGCAAAGGTTCCAAGCTGGACTCACGTTTCTGCACTGTGAATATCATTATTATTATTATTCTTGTGCAGGGATGCAAGTTTGTTTTTGTGTTCCTCAAGTGGAAAAGGAGTAAAAGTCGGGATAATGAATGAAATGCATCCATGTAGGACGTATTATCTGAGATCTCTGGTACCAGATGGGTGTGACCTCTGACCTGGAAGGAGAGCGGGGTCACCGCCTGCCACACGGTGAAGGCCTGCCGGATGGCTCGCTGGGTGTCCTTCTCTCCCACCTTGGGGGTGAAGTTCGATATGCTGTGAGGAACACGACAGAAACAGAGCGTTAGAGGTCCGTCCGACCTCCAGCAGGACCATGATGCAGGGATGAGTCACGTTGGATCTCCAAGAAGCACAGACAACGCGGACGAGCTAGTTAGCGCTAGCATGATCCGACTGCAGCGCCCTCGCCCGCGCTAGCAGCTCTGTGATGCTAGATGCTAAATGCTAGCGCCAGCATGCGAACATGACAAGTTAGAGGATGAACAAAAGTCTTTGGGATTCATGTCCCATCACAACGAATGTTGTTGGGACACGTTAGTCAGTAACAAAGTGCTACACACTTCATACACCTACTCAGCTCAAACACTTAGACATGGTGGCAGCGGCTGCACGGATGAGTCCATGTGCAGCCGAGAGGTTGTTAGAAGAGGAAACGGTCCATCTATGAGAGAGGAAGCTTCATGTTTCATACCGTCACATCATCCACTGTGAGGAAACACCTCCATGGAACCTCCCTGAGCCAGAGAGAGAGGGAGGAAGAGACGAGATAGTGGTGCAGATGGTAAACGAGAGGAGGGAACCTCGGGTTCTTTAAGTGAATTCACCTCTCTGCTCTGGTCCCATGGCAGATTAGTGATTGGAATTAGTGGTTTAGTTTATATATTCTTTGATACACTAAAGCTGGTTATGAACCTGAACATGAGAGTGAGAGAAAAAGAAGAAACAACGAGCGTTGGATGTGATCCGCATTGGACCGGTGTCCCATGGAGGCTCCACCGCATGCAGACAGGAGGAGAAGAAAGAGAAAGGTGGAGGGAGAGGAGGAACGAAGAGGAAGAGCAGGGAGAGAGACGAAGTAATGCAGTGATGCATTCAGGGTCCTGTGGGACGGAGACTTGAGGGATAAATACCTGTAGGAGATCTTCTTGTCCCTCCACTTCTGCCCCGTCAGGGCGTAGCGTTTGTTCCTCTGCCGCCGGCTGCTATGAGGGTGGTCGGGGACGCCACAGCGAGGCCTCCTCATCCACCTGCACGCAAGCTGACATATCAGCTGATGCTATCGAGCGTGAAAACATTTAGCGTCGCCTTAAACTTTATGTGCTGATTCTTATTGAATTCATTCTCAATGAGACCATGAAGGCTACGTACACGAAATGCTGAACATGTCTCCTATGAAATTACGTTCATTAAACGTACAACAGGACGGTTGTTGACGTTTGTTACGGTGTTGAGGGTTTGTGACACACAGGAGGGAAGATGTTGTTGGAACGTGGTGGACGATGGCGTTTGGTTGCATGAGTCCAGAAGAAATGTTATTCTTTCCAAAACAACTGGTTGGACTGGTTGAATAATTAGTGATGGGAGAGTTGGACCCATCTCATCATGTAAATAATGCATCCATGAAGCATTACCACCTTCCAACCCCTCCCCCCCCCCCCCCACTCCCTCAAGGAAACATCAGCCAATACTAATGAGTGTAATTCAAACGAGACAGTCGGCGCCCCAGAATTTGCTGGATAAAAGCAGTAACAAGTTCACCAAATCCACTTAAAATAAGATGTGTTCTCAGCTGTTCAAGGCGTTTGTAAAGATTAATTTACACCTTGATATTTGTGCAGAGGGATTATGAAATGTGCTGTTCTGATTCTCCAGAGGAGTTTTTGTTCTGCAGAAGGATAATCTGATGATCGGATGACGATCAAAAACATGCTCCTTTAGCGTGCAGGTGCACCATTAGCATGAAGATGCTCCTTTAGCATGCAGGGGCACCCTTAGCATAAAGATGCTCCTTTAGCGTGCAGGTGCACCATTAGCATAAAGATGCTCCTTTAGCATACAGGTGCACCATTAGCATGAAGATGCTCCTTTAGCGTGCAGGTGCACCATTAGCATGAAGATGCTCCTTCAGCATGCAGGTGCACCATTAGCATGAAGATGCTCCTTTTAGCGTGCAGGTGCACCATTAGCATGAAGTTGCTCTTTTAGCGTGCAGGTGCACCCTTAGCATAAAGATGCTCCTTTAGCATGCAGGTGCATGATTAGCATGAAGATGCTCCTTTAGCGTGCAGGTGCACCATTAGCATGACGATTCTCCTTTAGCGTGCAGGTGCATCATTAGCATGAAGATGCTCCTTTAGCGTGCAGGTGCATGATTAGCATGAAGATGCTCCTTTAGCGCGCAGGTGCACCATTAGCATGACGATTCTCCTTTAGCGTGCAGGTGCATCATTAGCATGAAGATGCTCCTTTAGCGTGCACATGCCCCTGTAAGTGCTTCACTCACTCTATGGTGGTCTCGTCCAGGACGCCCGTCACCGGTATGCCGTAGAAGCGCTGCATGGCGGCCACGGCCGACTGCATGGCCTTCTCCTGCCGCAGGTCGGAGGTGCGGAGGTCGTTAGGCAGCAGGTAGCCGTAGTTCTTCAGCCACGTCTGACACAGAACAAGAACAAGAAAAGGCTGCGATCAAAGTCTTGTTCTGAACATTTGGTTTGTTTATAGTCTGAAGCCACGCAGAAGGGTCCATTTCAACATCAAGAACTATTGTTTGTGAACAATAGTCACTTTTATAGACTATTGTTTAAAACATAAAATGGACCAAATATAAAATGAAGGCGCTTTATTAAATGGAATGAGTATGTTGTTGACGTTCTCCTGATAGAGGTGGAATAAAAGACTTATTTATGGAATATATATCAGAGAGAGCTAAATACCCAGAACATTTTAATCGCACCGATTCAAAATCAATCCACAAGTTTCCTCTGAAGATTTTAATAAATGTTGTATTTTTTACTTGAGCACTTGTTTCTTTAATATGACATAAAACAATCCAACAACACTCCCGAGAGAGAGAGAGAGAGAGAGAGAGAGAGAGAGAGAGAGAGAGAGAGAGAGAGAGAGAGGGAGAGAGAGAGAGAGAGAGAGAGAGAGAGAGAGAGACAGAGACAGAGAGAGAGAGAGAGAGAGAGAGAGAGAGAGAGAGAGAGAGAGACAGAGACAGAGAGAGAGAGAGAGACAGAGAGAGAGAGAGAGAGAGAGAGAGAGAGAGAGAGAGAGAGACAGAGACGAGAGAGAGAGAGAGAGAGAGAGAGAGAGAGAGAGAGAGAGAGACAGAGACAGAGAGAGAGAGAGAGAGAGAGAGAGAGAGAGAGAGAGAGGAGAGAGAGAGGAGAGAAGAACGGGAGACGGAGCAGCAGATAGATGGAGGTACGGAGGAGGAGGCTCAGCTCCTTCTCCACAGTAGCTCATTAATATTTCAGAGCAACAAGCCTCATCGTTTGGGAGGAATGACGCTGAAATAAAGTCTGGTGATTGCTGCGCTGTGATTGGACAGTGAACCGGGATCCCTTCCGGGCTTTGACCCGGAACCTTCTCCGGACAGTAGAAGTAGCAGAAACTTCTCCGCCGTGAGCTCAACACCAAAGTGCAATTCGCCAGCTAACCGCTAATCAGCCAGCTATCCGCTAACTAGCCAGCTATCCGCTAACTAGCCAGCTAACCGCTAACTAGCCAGCTAGCCGCAGATGTCCACTGTTAGCTGGCTAACTTGAAGGCCTTTGGTCACTCACAATCCAATTAGACGGCGACGACAGCGTCTCAGTCTAATTCCTGGAAAATGACTCAATCCACAAAATAAAGATCATCAAAAGAAATAAGCAGAAATTCCACCAAGAATCACAGCTTTAAATCCTTACAAAAGTGTTCCTTCAAGAAATGAATTAATTAATGTTCTTCTTTATTTCAAACAACAAGTACTTTTCTATATTGGTCACATTGTTTCCAAATTATACATATTTAATGTAATAATCTCCTTCAAAAACTGAACTCACACACTCACAGACACACTAACACACTAACACACACCCACTGCATTAGTCTGTATGTGTGTGTGTCTATATTCGGCACCTCTATATTTAAATATGTTTCTATCTTTGCACCCTTTAGTGTGCCAACGTGTGCGTGTGTGTGTGTGTGTGTGTGTGTGTGTGTGCGTGTGTGTGTGTGTGTGTGTGTGAGTGTGTGCGTGTGTGTGTGTGTGCGCGTGTGTGCGTGTGTGTGTGTGTGTGTGTGTGTGTGTGTGCACTAGTGGCCCAGCTGCTGCTGGCTCAGAAGAAGCCGTTTGGATTAAATAATTTACCAGCTGCACAACAATTATGACAGTGACACACAGCTCTGAACACACACACACACACACACACACACACACACACACACACACACACACACACACCTCATGTAAGGTGAGTGCAGCAACACGTCTGAGTGGCAGAAATAAAACCGTCACACGTGAACATGTTCAATAAAACATACGTGACTCTGCTGGTGACTCACAGCACGCTCGCTTCCTGAGCAGGACCATGTGACACGCGAGGGACGAATCAGGGACAGGTGAGACACCAACAGGAAGTGGACATTGGTCTCTGCATCACCTGATGGACGGCGCCAGTGAGCAGAGAGATGAACTAAACTTTCTTCTTTTCTTGGTGACAACAAACTGACGACAAAAAGACTTTTATGTTTTGTCTCAATAGCGAAGAGGAAAAGATTAAATGGTGACGCTGGATGAAATAATGAAAAATACTTTCTGTTAAGTAAGCAATATTTATTTTAAAGTATAAAACAAAACCCTAAAAACCCTTCGGTAAATTTCGGCACCTCAAACAAAAATCTTTAATCTGATCCAAATGTATATTTAAAAACTCTGAAGAAGTTTATATTGCATTCCTATTAAAGACAAATAAATAGAAATAATCTATATTTTAAAATGAATAACGGAAGTGTCTCAGTAAGTAAATCAGGAGTTCTGTTGGATCAACTGTCATTCATGAATACATTTTATTGTATCATTTATACAATATTTATCACTGATCTGTTTCATATACTTTGTATTCATTTCCTACAGAGCAGCAGCACTTTGGTGCTTCTGTCGAGTGCCGGCCTCCAGCAGATTGTGTAACCATGGCGACGGGGACGGAGGTCCCGCCTCCTCCCGACAAAGGAGAGTTGGTTCGTCGGAGGAACACAGACGATTGTAGAAGCAGCATTTGTTTGGAAAACAGACATGAAATGAGGAGAAACGTTGATGAAGGCGGAGACGTTGACTCGTGTTAAATGTCTTTCTGTCACCACGTCTTTGTCTACTTTTATCAAGTTGTGAAAAATTACTCTCTGGGTTTTGGACTGTGGATGAGAGAAAACCACAATTGAAGACTTTAAGTCGTTTTATTCTGCTCAGCGTTGTGATCGATTTAAATTAAATGTTCTCTTTTCATTTTCAAATTTTCAAACAAAGGTTTGGAGTCTTTTTCAGTTCCCTTCTCAAAAAGTTACCTCTTTACTTTTTTCTTAGCAACGGCTTTTATTCATCTTAATTGTATTTGCCAATCTGCGTCCTCGCGGTTACTAAGCAACAGTAGAGTCACGGATGGTCCGAAGGAAAGAACATGAAACATGGATGGAATATATCTACTGAAACGCATCAGCAGGACCTCACAGCGCAGTACGACGGACGCGGGACGGACAGACGGGGCACCGCCGACACGCTGCTGGTGTTTATTACACAGAACCTGTATTTGCTCATAGAGTTTGATGAGCAGAGATTCGTCCTGTAAACCACAGCTTTTATTTCTGAAATCGCACCTGAAGGACAGACGAGTTAATCGGACTCCCGGAGGAGAGCGATGCATCTCAGGAGGCTTTCTGAGGGTCCTCAATTATTTAAGTAGTTATTTGAGTCACAACCGACTGAACAAAGAGAAGAGAAACACAACGAGGCCCAAATGTTCTGAACCAGCAAAAGGAAAAGTGACTTCTAGTAACACCGCCTACACACACACACACACACACACACACACACACACCGCCTACACACACACACACACACACACACACACACACACACACACACACACCGCCTACACACACACACACACACACACACACACACACACACACACCGCCTACACACACACACACACACACACACACACACACACACACACACACACACACACACACACACACCGCCTACACACACACACACACACACACACACACACACACACACACCGCCTACACACACACACACACACACACACACACACACACACACACACACACACACCGCCTACACTCACACACACACACACGCGCACTCACACACACACACACGGCCTGAGGTGGAGTGAACAGAGTGTCTCCATCACGTTACAGGTGGAGTACTCCACTCTCTGGATGGACAGCGCTCCTCAGATGCTAACATGCTAAGCTACAGGGAGAGAGGAGTGATGTTACGTGGACTTTTAGTGCCTGTTTCCACAGTGAAGGAGATTAATACGCTGTAACAGATCAGATTGTAATCAACACAATAAAAACAATGAACCAATCAAAGTTGACTTGGCGGATCTGAGCTGCTGTGATGCGGAGAGCTAGTTCCCGTTAGCTGTTAGCTGTTAGCTCGCTACAGTCCACTTTAACACTGTGACGCGTTCACGCTCCAGCCAGTAAAAATGAGTATTATGCAAAGGTAAATTATAAAGTGTTCAATTGTGAATTGTGACCCAAATTTTATTTTGCGTTAGAGATTTCTTTCTATTTGTTTAAAATATAAAAATATAATTATATCATATAAATACATAAACATTAGAGAGGGAATCATGTTTTGTTGTTACACACATTGCTATTGGATCGGCAGACACAAGATCAGGGCCCGGTTCCTTTACGTGGTTCAACTAAGTCAATCAGATGTTCCGTTATCCAGCTAAAATTAGCGAGATGATTGACATCTCGGTTCCTCAAAGTCTGATTCGCGCTCAAACCGTCTCGTTGTTTTGAAGCAGATGTCGTACGTCAGAAGGCAGAAGAGTCGATGACCGAAACCAGGATTTTCTAACAGTACAACAAATCAACCTAAAGGAAGACGAGCAGGAGGTGATACGTGTATTTGAATGATATTGTACATCGTTCACGTTGTTCATTCTGTACGTCCATCAGTGTCTCCGTCCCAGAGGGGATCGTCCCGTGGAGCTCCTCCCCGTGTCGGCGCCAGCAAAGGAACTGGTGCTTGGACAAAGGAAGTCACCTGGGTGGGGGCTTCGGAGACCTTTACCACGATTAAGCAAGGAATCCATCTCGGAGCTGAGCGCTCCTCCGTGCACATCGGCTGCCTGAAGGGTTCCACCTTCCACTGTGGTTCCTCAGCTGAGGAAAGAAACATCTGCTTTGTGCGGCCGCCGCATTTGCAGCTCCCTTTGTCTGAACGAAAAGTGTCACCGGCAACACCAAACATCCCCCCAAGCCAACCAAACACCTCGTCTCCCACGGCAACAAGCACCTCCATAGCGACCGCAATGTGTGGAAGAAAGGTGATGATGCACAAACAGCATCTTCATCAGAAACCTGTCAACAAAGACCTCCACGTGCGCACACATCTGTGTGCACACACATCTGTGTGCACACACATCTGTCTGCTACCCCCCCCTCCCCCTCCCCCCCCAACCCGTCTTCTCCTTCATCTCTTCCGACTCGCTGCCACGTCCATGAATTATGGAGGGAGCTATATTTGGAGAGGAGCTGAGGAGCAGGTTCATCTGAAGCTCTCTTGGTGTAACAAGGCTCAGAGCACGTGGTCCTCTGCACGGATCAATACTCTAAACTATTATTAATATCTGGGGGGGGGGGGGCCTACCTCCACGATCAGCGTCTTCTCCTCCCCGCAGACGGACACCACCCAGAACAGGATGGGGAAGTAGCAGGTTTTCCAGCAGACTCCCGGGAGCCCGGCTCTCCTCCTCCGCCTTACTCCACCTCCTCCTCCTCCTCCTCCTCCTCCTCCCGTTGTCATGGCTGTATCCCCAAAATCCCCCCGCCCTGCCCCCCAGAAACGATCCCAGGGTCCTGGTTGTTTACCGGAGGAAAAAGTCTGTGTGGTCGCGCCTCATCCCGTCTTCTCCTCTCCTCCCTCCCTCTCCTCCTCCCTCCCTCTCCTCCTCCTCCTCCTCCTCTCTTTTGTCTCCCGCTATCTCCCGGTGCGCCAGCGCAGACGCGCTATTGGTTCAGCGGCCATTGCGCAGACTCATTTGGGCGGAGCGGAACATCTGGGGAGCCTGGCTACAACACGCAGGTTGGTCGGTCGGTCTCGGGCATCATCGAGGAGGAGGAGGAGGAGGGACGCAGAGAGATGGGGGAGAGAGGGAGGGATGTTGTTGCAGTAGCGGCTTATCACCACCAGGAGCACTGCAGAGACAGACAGAGTGCGCTTTGTCTCTTTGTCCTCCTGCCACCGTCTCTCTGTGTAGCTGAAGTTCTTCTCCAGTGGACCAGACGTGAAGAGCTCACAGGCCTTCTGAAGGTTCTACAGAGAAACGTCAAACAACCGAATGTTTTCATCCAAAGCGCTGCATGTCCTCCTGAACTCTGTTCCTCTTTAATCGTCCACGTAATCACATGAGAGGAAGAATAAAGATGGAAATCATTCCAACGGGTAGAAACCATGTCATGAAACCTGCAGAGTTCATGAGAAGTGGAATCAGAAACGTCTGTGGTCTCCGGTGACGTCATTGCAGGAACGTTGGCTTCCACACTGTCAGGAATGAACGAGCATCGATCCAGAATACATCTGCCGCAGGAGAAAGATCCTTTTAAGATGAGGAGGAGGAGGAGGAGGAGTCAGGTGGAACACAAGAAATCACTACAAAGGTCACGTTATAACCAGTTGTCACGACTGGACAACGGCCCCGAACCCAAATGCACGACTCCAGAGGAAAGGTTTGAAAATAAAAGGTTTCAGAAGAGAAAAACCTTAAACTAAGACCTAAGAACAAAAAGTATCTATAAAACAAACGTTGAGAAAAGAACCAACAGAAATCGTGCCTTAAAGTACAAAACCATAGCAAGACTAGGCGATGGCAAAAGGATATATGATGTGGGACAAGACGAAACAGGACAAAGGGAGACGCAGACAATATATACACAAGTATATATTGTCTGCGTCTCCCTTTGTCCTGTTTCACAGGTGGAAACAATCAGGGGCAGCGAAGACAATCGGACACAGGGGGAAGTTGCCTAAAACGAGAGGAAGGTTAACTTTCAAAATAAAACAGGAAGATAACATCGACACGAGACAAACCTGATTAAATGAACTTAACAAAGTTTCCTGGAGATGAAAGTCCTCACGAGCAGACAAAACGTCACGTGCTAAAGCTGCGTCCTGTGTAGTGACCAGCAGGGGGCGACTCCTCTGCTCCCATAGACGTCTATGAGGAAATGACTCTACTTCTCTGTAGTGACCAGCAGGGGGCGACTCCTCTGCTCCCATGGACGTCTATGAGGAAATTACTCTACTTCTCTGTAGTGACCAGCAGGGGGCGACTCCTCTGCTCCCATAGACGTCTATGAGGAAATGACTCTACTTCTCTGTAGTGACCAGCAGGGGGCGACTCCTCTGCTCCCATAGACGTCTATGAGGAAATGACTCTACTTCTCTGTAGTGACCAGCAGGGGGCGACTCCTCTGCTCCCATAGACGTCTATGAGGAAATGACTCTACTTCTCTGTAGTGACCAGCAGGGGGCGACTCCTCTGCTCCCATAGACGTCTATGAGGAAATGACTCTACTTCTCTCTTGATTTATTCCCTCAGTAAACATTGTAAACATGAGTTTATGGTCTCAGTCTCTAGTTTCAAGTCTTCTTCAATGCAGATGATGTTCATTGAGTGAATTAGAATTAGAATCAAAGAGAACATGGGGATCCTTTAGGGTTACATGCAGGTCTCTTGAAGGCCATGAGGGATGGGGATGCTTGCTGACCGTCCTGTGTCACGCAGGTAATGATTCTCGCTCACCAATCCGTGGTCCGTAGCTTCTTGACTCCACCGTATCAGCTCAGCTTCTCTGACCAAAGGTGAGGCCAACGATTCAGGCGGCGTGTTGGTGTGCGTTTGTGTTTGTGTTTGTGTTAATGGTCGACATTTCTCCCATGTGTTCTTGTTGCGTTTCTAGGTGATGTGGTGGAGAGCAGGTGGTGTTCCTCAGGCTCCATCTGGACACTGAATAACGTCCTCCTGGATTTCACTCTGTTCATTCTGATGTATGTATTACATCATTCTGCATTGAAAGGCGCTGCACCAATAAACCTGCGTTGTCTCGAGCTAAACGGTAACCTCCCCGTGCAGGAATGTACCAGGCTCCCTCCTGTGTTACTGCCTGTCGGAACAACGAAGCAATGTGCTCAGAAGATCAACACATACGACTTCCAGTCAGCCTGCACACAGCAACACATGTGGGTACAACTGGTACGATCTGCAAGCCCCTCGGCCTGCAGCAAGTAGTGGAACATCAAATACACGGCTCCTACAGTCCTAATAGAGCAGTTATCTCATGATGAGGCTACTATCAGTAACACGAGCTAACGCAAGGAAAATATGCAGACAACACATCTCCTTCTCCTCCTACTCATCTCCCCGTGTGCCACACTCTCTCACTCTCTCACTTCTTCGTCTCCAGATCTTTCTCTCTCTTCCTCAACGAAACACTCAACATCAGCGCCTTCATAGTTGTGAAGCACTGACTTCATTTACAAATGATGCCCACAGACTTGATTTGGCAGAATCGTAAAGAGGTTCACGGGAAGCAGCGCGTTGGGCCGGTCACTGGTCCGTGAGGTCAGATCTGGTCTGTCCACGGTGGACTGGTCTCTGCTCCAGCTCTTATAACGCCAACGAGGAGCTCTGATGCTCCTCCTTACCCCTCCCTCCCCTCGGTGAGTCAGCTGTCCTCCCCCACAACACTTCATCAGCACTTTGCCTCCGTCATGGTCTGCAGTGCAGACAGAAGGCTTCTCACACCTTCCTCTTTGTTTCAGCTTTGTTTCATCTGTTGCTTTAACACTCATCCAGTGCTCCTGCTGCTCCTCACTCTCTCCTCATTCCTCCTCCCTCTCCCTCCGGTTCAGTTATATCGGCTTCTGATTTCTGGGTTGTGACCCACTTTTCAGCAGCTGACGTTGTTCTGTTCTGGTTCGGTACTGAGAATCCTTCAGATGAAGCAACACTTCTGATTCAGTCGAGCCTCATGACTGAAACAATGAGAGCTATAAAATGTAAAGATTACATGAATAGAAAAGGCTGAATTCATTTCCAGCTTGGGTTTTTACATTTTGTGGCTTCTCTGTCTTTAGTGCAGGTAAATATTTGGTTTTATTGCGAAACATCTGGACTCTGGACGGACTGGGACTTTAGACAGAAGTCAATAAACACGCCTCACTTTCCAGAGACCTGATTGGTTGTTGGTGGAGTGACCCTGGTTACACGGGAGGGACTGGATTCTATTTCATTGCTCTCTGGCGTGAATTCGGGTACGTCTCAGCTTTGTTTGAGTCTCCAGGTTCCAGTCGAAAACATGGGCTCTGGAAGCTCCTGTGAATACTCACAAGAGATTTATGACAGCTGTGCTCTCAATATTTATGAAAGAGCCTTACGGGAAACATGTATCATTCCAGATGTGGGCCTAGACCGGTCTCTGCTGAAGTATTCTGGTTTGAACTCCAACGCTGAGCTGCAGACCTACTCCGATGGTCTGGTCAATCAGATTCCAGAATACGTTGAGAAGTTGGGATCTAGTTTGAGTTCGACTTTATTCCCAAATGCTGTTGGACTCGGAGCATTGATGATTTCCATGATCATAGATATTTCCATGAAGAGCCACGTTGCAACTTCTGATGATTCATACAGCAAGTTCCTGCAGGCATTTGGTGAAGAGAAGGCCTCAGCAGTCCGGGACACTGTGTCGGAGTATGTGAAGCGCCATCAGATGTACCTGACTGATAACCGACACCTACAGGGTGAACTAGCGAGACTGGAGAGACAGCTGAGCAACCATCTCACCATCCTCAGAAACTCCCTGCTGCTTGACGGACAGATGAGGAGCCGTGGGTTGAAGATCTGGGTGAACGGAGCCTCCTTCCACGTCCAGATGTTGATCCATGAGGCTCGACTGAATCAGAAGACTGGCATCAGTTCGAAGGGCTATGTTCATGTCATCCAAGCTGCCCTCACTACGTATCTACAGGACCTGGATCAGCTGCTGGAGAAACACAGGAAGGACTTCGCCGGTCATACTGCTGTCGGTCATGAAATGAATTGCGGTGGTGACAATAGTTGTCTTTCTGGACCGATGTCCGTATGTTCTTTACAAAACCTTAAACTTACGTGTTTACTTCAACTACAACCAGTTGGAAAAGACCTCTGCATCAGCACTTCTAATTATCAAGTGTACGGCTCTGATGGAACTTTAGACCACAACACTAAACAATTGTCAGATTCTTTTATTAATCATATTTTCTCAAAACATCCACCACTCGCAGGTTTAAAGAGCCATTTTTCAAACATCAAGAACAATCTAAACTATTACATCAACCAACATGATGAATTCACTCTGCCATCAGCCCGTTAAGTTGTTGTGAGGTTTTAAAGTTAATAATTAACAGCAGCGCATGTTGTCAGTGTTTTGTATCTAAAATCATGTGATATTTTTAACACACAATGAACGCAGAAAGACATTTGATTTAAGGTTTTCTTTTAATTCTTAAGCCAAACCAGCATGTTTCATATTGTTCAGCATCATTTCTCTTCATTTTCAAGTATTAAATACAAAGTGCATTCAACCCTTTGTGGACGTGTTTAACAGGATAAATGTTTTTCCATTTACAGATGAGGCGTTATGCGTCAAATTCTTACTATGTGTTCAACATAAATGAAGTGAATCCAGTGACTGGATGGTGCGTCACTCAGCTGGAAGTAGTACAGATACTCTCAGTCACTCGGCGCTGTGAGGAGGGAGCTTCTTGTGAAGTGAACTCCATCAGCGTGCTGCCACCATGTGGTTCACATATTCACTTACACCACCCAGCGCCCCACACTGAATATCTGTAATCTGTGACCATGAGATGATTCAGCCTGAGGCATGTCCAGGACTTCCAGAGGGACGCAGGACATGTGGTGCTCAGGTCCATTTATTGGTTGTCACGTCCTCTGAGCCACTAGAGGTGTGTTCATCTGGGAACACATTCACTGTAAAACACCACAGACAAGACGAAGCACCAGACAAACAGAGACAGAGGGACGGACGGGGGACAGGTGGACATTGCGAGTCACATGTTGGGACATTCTCTGTCACGAGTCCTGCAATTCCTTTGCAAGATGCAGCTTCGTATGTATGATCAGGGCTCCAGACTAACTCTTCTCACTGGGAGCACAGTGGCCCCTAACTTAACATTTAGGGGCGCACGCTATAAATCGACTCGTCCCATCATTTTTACTGTATTACTGATAAATAAGTTTATAAGAAACTTGTGCAATAGTTTTAATAACATACACCAGTTATACAGCTTACAAATACAAAATGAATATTTATGCTCTACTGACGACAGAACAAGTTATGGACATAACTTGTGCATTAACACTTCCTGCAAACAATCCCCCCCTGGTGCCTGTGTTTGTGTTTTAATTGTGTAGTGAGTCTTAATGTCGTGTTCCCCGCATGCACAATGTGTATGGCGTTATATTTGTGCCACAATCCTGAGCGCGTAATTTTAAGTTTTGAGCACAGAGAACTATATTTTAGCAAAGAAAAACGTATTCCGTGCGCGCAGTTTACTCAGGTTCCCTCTCCACAAACTGGTTTTCTGCACGCAGGCAGCCGTTGCTGCGCTCGCTCCACCTCTTCACTCTTTGCTCGCTCGACTCACTCGTGCTCACTATAGTGGGCTGAAGTGTGCAACACAAACATTTAATAACCAAACAACAAACGGATAATTTACTGGTCGCGGTCGATGAAACATGTACTCGCACTGTGTCTCATTTTAGGCGCAGAATGCGACCATTTGGTCGCAGTCTGGAGCCCCGATGATGTTTGTGTGTCTCTGTTGGTTGTAAACAGGCCTTATGAGGGACACACGCTGCAGCATGTGGGATAAAAACACGTCTTTGGTGAGCTGAAGCTTAATATGAGGACTCCACGAAGACGAGACCACCAGTAAGAAGACTGTTTCTACACAGCTCTTTTTGATGACATCATCCAGCGGGTTCTGGTGAAACCAGATGACATCACGAGGTTGACCAGAGCCTCATTTAGCTCAGACTCCATCAGACCTTCAGCAGAGACCAGTCCACCAGGGACAGACCCAGATCCGGATCTTCACCGCAGCCTTGACCCTGCAGTCGTCGCTCTTTTAGGAGCAGATCTGTCTCGGGCCTCCAGGCCTTCTGTCTCCCTGTCTTTGTCCTCCAGGCCGTCTGTCTCTCTGTCTCTGTCCTCCAGGCCGTCTGTCTCTCTGTCTCTGTCCTCCAGGCCGTCTGTCTCTCTGTCTCTGTCCTTATGTCTCCCTGTCTCTGTCCTCCAGGCCGTCTGTCTCCCTGTCTCTCTCCTCCAGGCCTTCTGTCTCTGTCCTTCAGTCTCTCTGTCTCTGTCCTCCAGGCCGTCTGTCTCTCTGTCTCTGTCCTCCAGGCCGTCTGTCTCCCTGTCTTTGTCCTCCAGGCCGTCTGTCTCCCTGTCTCTGTCCTCCAGGCCGTCTGTCTCCCTGTCTCTGTCCTCCAGGCCGTCTGTCTCCCTGTCTCTGTCCTCCAGGCCGTCTGTCTCTGACAGCCACTGTTTGCTTTCGTCCCTTTGTGTTGAATTCCTTCCTGTGTAACAAAAGAGACGCCTCATTCTGCCAGTTGGACTTTGCACAGTGACTCTGCGCTCGCTTTGGATTTGTGTTCCCGTTGAAAGCTGCAGGTCTTTGGAATGAGGCCACGTTCTTCTGTGGACACCAGGCCTTCAAATGTGAGTTTGGCCAACGGACCGCGTGAAGCCACTTTAGAGAAGCTTCCTCCCAAACTGAGTCTTAAGTGAGACGATACCAGAGTTTATCTAGAGGTCAAAACACAAGTTATTCCGGTCCAAGTTCAGAGAGAAGACGTAGGCGGCAGAAGACCTTTGTGCGTCTGTCACTGTGTGTTTTGATTGAAACTCAGACTCCACCTCAGCTGACATACCGGCGCTGAGCCCTCGGTGTGAAGGAATTCCATCTTGTGAAATGGGAACAAACAGCGTGAGAGAGACGCGCAACTTCAACACATCACAACGTTTTATTGCACAAGGCAGTACTTGTTTTTGTCAGTGACTGTTAGAAAGCAGGAACCCTGCTGACTCGCAGCACGACTAACAGACACTCAGCCGACTGCACGTGGAGCCGCTCAACAATCTAAGAGACTCTTCACCGGATCACAGCCGACGTCCCCGTCCCCGTCCCCGTCCCCGTCCCCGTCATTGAGGGAGTGTGTAAGCGTGATGAGTCGATAAGCTCGGTAGCACAGCAGCGATAGCAGAAGGCATCGTACACCAAACGTCCACTCGAGGTTTACGACAGCGTGCACAGGCGAATGTGTGTGTGTCAGATAACGTGTGAGTGTGTGCAAATGTGTGTTGGACTTTCCTCCCAGACATTGAGTTGCTTTTCAGTTTGGTGGAGAAAATACAGCTGAGTGCATCGTTTCCTGTTTTAACGCAATTACAACAGGACAGCAGTACACTGCGTAATGATAATAGCAGGATTCCCAACAGGCTCATTTAGAGGTGCTGACATCCAGGTCCTGCAGAGGTCATTTATACACCTGTGTATGAGTGTTTAAACCAAACGTTAACAGACACCAACAAAGGTTGTGACTGAAGGTGTTTCCACCAAAACGATCAGGAGCCACAAGATGAGGCAGAAAATAATCACAGAGCAGAATCAATTCACATGCATCTTATTCTTATATAAACATGTAACCCAAACGCAGCGTAGCTCAGTCCCGAGGTCTAATCCAGACCACCTTCTACCAGACCATCTTCCACCAGACCACCTTCCACCAGACCACCTTCCACCATGCCCCTTCCACCAGACCACCTTCCACCATGCCCCTTCTACCAGACCATCTTCCACCAGACCACCTTCTACCAGACCATCTTCCACCAGACCACCTTCCACCATGCCCCTTCTACCAGACCATCTTCCACCAGACCACCTTCTACCAGACCATCTTCCACCAGACCACCTTCCACCATGCCCCTTCTACCAGACCATCTTCCACCAGACCACCTTCTACCAGACCATCTTCCACCAGACCACCTTCCACCATGCCCCTTCCACCAGACCACCTTCCACCATGCCCCTTCCACCAGACCACCTTCCACCATGCCCCTTCCACCAGACCACCTTCCACCATGCCCCTTCCACCAGACCATCTTCCACCATGCCCCTTCTACCAGACCATCTTCCACCAGACCACCTTCCACCATGCCCCTTCCACCATGCCCCCTTCCACCAGACCACCTTCTACCAGACCATCTTTCACCAGACCACCTTCCACCATGCCCCTTCCACCAGACCACCTTCCACCATGCCGCCTTCCACCAGACCACCTTCCACCATGCCCCTTCCACCAGACCACCTTCCACCAGACCACCTTCTACCAGACCCCCTTCTACCAGACCACCTTCCACCAGACCACCTTCTACCATGCCCCTTCCACCAGACCACCTTCCACCAGACCACCTTCTACCAGACTACCTTCCACCAGACCACCTTCTACCAGACCACCTTCCACCAGACCACCTTCTACCAGACCACCTTCCACCAGACCACCTTCTACCATGCCCCTTCCACCAGACCACCTTCCACCAGACCACCTTCTACCAGTCTGCCCCCCCCCGGTCTGGTCCTCTGCCTGAGCTTTATAGTCTCGGATGAGGAAATCAGCCCCAGGTGCGTCTCCTCATCACCTGACCTCAACGCTCTCCTGATGGAGTGGGCGGAGCCTGTGGCTCAACAGCAACAACAACGGCTTTGAATAATCTACAATAAATAAGAATTATAATCCTGTGCTCACTTAATGTCTGCTGGGCTAAAAATGTAACATGAGATATTGTGTTTGGACTAAAGGACTAAACGGTGAGAAAATACAAACCTCTCCCAGAATGCAGAGAGGACAATACACCAGACTTCCTGCTGCGCACACACACACACACACACACACACACACACACACACACACACACACACACACAGTGGATGAAGTCATAAAACATGAGGGGTCAAGGAGTCAAGGGACAAACTCATTTCAAAACACAGACCGTCAAGGACACACACACAAACACACACACAAACACTGTTGTGATCTGATCCTGCATCAACACACCAGCAGAAAATAGCTCCAACAGGCAGGAAGAACGCTGCATCCTGAAGATAACACCGGGATGCACCACAACCACAATGTGGGGGCAGGAAAGGCTGCTCTGTGACGCCCACAGCGCCGTCAGGGGTCCGTTGGGGGTCCGTTGGGGGTCCGGATGTGATCAAGCATTTAGCCGCAGCGACATGGCGTTGCAATGTGCAGGTGCAGCTAATAGAGCAGCCACATCGTGCACGCATCAGGTGCTAACAGCAGAAACAATGAACCATGACAGCAGCTCCAGTTTGGTGCGAATTCAAGAAAGAGACTTTGAGGTAATGAGCGATGTGCTGAAGGCCACAGAGATCTGAAATGAAATATCTTTGTGGTTCCTCTCTCTCTCTCGTGTGTGAAACATGAGAGGGAAGCTTGAGTTACCCGTCTGGCCTGCAAACCCCCCACGGACACAGAGAGCAGCTTCATGCGTTCATCTCATTGGTCTCAATCGATCGGTTGAAGGTCCTTAAAGATCACTTCCGAGAAAACGGTTGCAACTGGTTTGTGCTCCTAACAAGGCCACGTTTTACTTTGAAAGGATCTCGTGAACGGAGAACCTGTTCACTTCTGCCCCATGAACGGGAACCCGTAACCACGGCAACGCCCCGATCGGGCCGCTCTCACAGCTTACGCCCCGGTACCGGGACGTTGGCCGCGTTGGACTCACGTTGGAGAGGAATCACATATTTCAGGCAGCTGTGAGGGTGACAGCTGGATTTGTGTGATGACGTCATCGGCGTCACATGGTTCCTGACAGGAAAGACGTTACAGCAGCTCAGATGGGAAAGTTGATTTGTAAATTATTCATTATTCCTGCTGAAGAGCCGGACTCACGTCTCTGCTTCACTGACCTATGAGAACCATCCAGAAGGTCTGTGGTCGTCTCTGCTTCACTGACCTACAAGAACCAACCAGAAGGTCTGTGGTCGTCTCTGCTTCACTGACCTACGAGAACCAACCAGAAGGTCTGTGGTCGTCTCTGCTTCACTGACCTACGAGAACCAACCAGAAGGTCTGTGGTCTGCTTAAAAAGAACAGGAATTCTTTCAGCTTCTTGAGCAGTTTGCATTTGCAGCTGTTTTTATTGTAGAGTACACAGCTGGATCCAGTCTGCTGATTGACAGTCGACCAGTGGTGCCAAGTCTAAATTAAAAACCTGTCAAAATGAAATCTGAATGCAACAACGTCCCCAGTTCTTTTCATCTTTGTTGCCATATTCTTCATATGAGAAACAAGCTTCATGAGGTTTATTAACGTTCATTCAACACCTCAACCACAGAGCTTTTGTTTTATTAAATCCTCAAGTGTTCATCTTCCAAATAAAGACAGACTTTTAAACAGGAAGTTCACATTCTCCAGTACAATAACACATTGTAAAAATAAACTTTTTTTTTTTTTTACAAAAATTTCTTCAACATCAACCCAGATTCCTCACTTCATGTATTATGTACACTGCTTTGTACATTAGTGCGAATAATGAAGATCGATATCCGCTAACAATAAGTAAACAACAACACGTTCAAATAACAAACATTCCTCTGAAATATCAACACGATTCATCCCCAAAAGAAAACATGACAAATAGTACTATTAGTTTGAACTGTGTCTAAAGGCTAAAACTTTCACCATAAATGTCTCATTTACAGCCGGAGACGCGTCCGTCCCTCTGATGTCCTGACGGGAACGATCACACACACAAAGAGGAGGAAAACGTTTAAAAGGTTTACACGTATCACAATGCTCCAAACTGGAATTTATTTTCAGAAATCATTAATTTCTCTTTTCTTCTCCACAGCATCAAATTGTTATTGAGTCGAAATGCAGCAAAATTGTCGTCTTTCTTTGCAGATGAGCCTAATTTAAGGAAAAGCTTCAGCTTTCTGTGACTTCTGTGTCTTTGGGGTTGATGTGTTGGTTCCTGATGCAGCAACGAGAGCCGAATGCTAACTGACCAGCAGGGACGCCGCCGTCGCGCCGCCGTCCCAACGAATGTCCCTTTGAATGAAACCTAAACCTAAAAAGTTTGCTGCAGGAGCCAAAGAGAGGGAACGTTAACTAAAAGATGAGGCAGCTGGAAGCTCCGACAGATGAACCGATTACTGAAAGTTTCATGTGATAACTTTGAATTTCTAAAAGAGTTGTTGTGCCACTTTGAGAAGACATAAAAGCCTTTATCTTGGTTGTCGGTGAATTTCGCGGATCAGTTTCTATCTTTTCCCTCGTGAGTGACCTTTGACCCCAGAGGGCGCAGAAGCAGAGCGGCGGGACGCGACCGGCCTTCAGTTGGAGGTCTTGAGCTCGAAGCGGCTGTACACCTGCCTGGACTTGAGCTGGTTGTACTGGTTCACCAGGTCCAGCTTGCTGTGGCCCAGCGTCATGCGCTTCTGGTCCTGCCGATTCATCGGCACGGTCGGGGAGAGCGGCGCCGGCGGGGGGGGCGGGCTCTGCTGGCTCTCCGGCTCGGGCTGAGAGAGGTCCGGCCCCCCCCAGGGCGGGGTGCCGAGAGGGGACGGGGACCTGCGGAAGGTCTCTTTGCTGGAGGGGGGCAGGAAGAGGTCCGAGAGTCTGTTGAGGAACAGGTTGGAGGGGGACCGCTGCCTGCGGGGCGGCCTGCCGTCGTGGGCGGGGGGGGGCGGCGGGGCTTTGGGGTTGGAGCTGGTGAACATGTGGTCGTACCACCCCAGCCCCTGGAACTTGGAGGAGGGGGCGCCTGCGTTGGGCCGCATGGCGCCGGGCGGATGGCCGTAGGGGGGCGGCGGCCGGTCCATAGCTGCGCTGTGATTGGCTCCCCCGTTGGCGGGACCTCGCGGCCCCGGCGTCACGTGGCTCTGAGGAGTCGGCGTTTGCCCCGAGCCCCTCCTCTGGGGGCTGGGGGGCGGTTTGCTGTCGTGACCTTGGGTGACCTTGTACACGGTGCTGGAGGTCATCCCGGGCGCAGCCTTGACGCTGGAAACGCTGCTGCTCGATTGGCTGCTGGAGTTATCAGAGGAGCGCCAGTCCCTCTGCCTGCTGGGGGGGGGGGGGCAAGAGAACTAAAGTAAACGTCTTTGTCTAAATGTGTCTGTACAGCGTTCTGTAGCGTGTTCTGAAAGGTGACACCTTACAGGTTTGTGATCATTATCATACGTGTTCCTGTCGGCATCATGACAGACGAATGTTTTGTAGCAGTTTTGTATTTCTACATAAATTCATAGATCCATAGTTGCCTCTAATGTAGAATTCACTTGTCACTTTCTGTTCGCTGGTGTACTTTATTTTGAATTTTTAACTTGATCTTTTATTCCTTTATTTTAAACTAACTCATAGCATCATATTTATCTGACACTGCTGTCGTCTGTCACGCACCAACCGCCAAGTCAAATTCCTTGTATGTGAATATTACGGCAGGAACTGGTTCCTCATTCATCTCTCGTCACATATCGGTTATGAAAACGGGGCCACGTTGGACGCGATCAAAGCCTCCGGCTCGGTACCTGTCGGAGAGCAGGTCCAGCCCCGCCGCGGCGCCGGGGCTCATCATGGCGGCCTGGTAGGGCTGGTAGTACGACGCCCCCTCGTCCTCCGGGCAGTAGAAGCAGTCGATGAGCTGCGAGTCGGCGTACAGGCAGCGGAACTCCCGGTCGAAGCTGTCGGTGATGCGACCGGAGAAGTGCATCACCATGTTGCTGTGCACCTGAGCCGACAGCCAGGTGAAGCTGGAGAGGAGGGGGGGGGGCAGTGAGCTCCAGGAGGGTCCGTGTGTTCGGGGGCTCGACGGAGCGACATCGGTTTTATCAAGACATCTATTGATCTATTGATATTGACTAAATGATTCAAGAGTCATTAATAGATCAGAGGTGCTGATAGGACGAGGAGATCCATTCATTAATATAATAATAGTAATAAGTAAATAACAGGAAGCAGTGAGGTCAACAACAATAAAACGACACCGTCAAAATAAAACAAATCATTTTGGGAATAAATTGTTTAACCAATAAAGAAATAGATCAGCAAAGAGATAAAAGCGTAGAAATGAGCTTCAGAGGGGTCGCTGCCCCCCCCACACCCCTCCTCTGTGTGTGTGTCTCACCTGTAGGACCCGGCCATGACCTCCTCACAGTCGATGATCATGAACTTCTCGAGCACCTGACCGGTGAACTTCTTGCCGCTCTTTGTGCAGTAAGTGTCACCACATGTGCTGCGGATCCTCATGTTCTACACACGCAGACACACGCAGACACACACATACACGCACACACACACACACACTCTCTGAGTATTTGGCAGCATTATGACGTTTAGTTTGAGGTTTTAGACGTTTGATCATCACGATCATTTGAGCTGCAGGAAGCGCCGGCGTTTACGCCACATGAATTTATTATTATTTATCATTATTATTATTTTTATTACAAGCTGGAGATTAATGGAAGGTAAAAATAGTTAACGTTAATATTCATTCATCATCATTTTTTTTCCTGATTCGGCAAATGTCGTTGACTAATTCAGTGGCGTGAGGCGATGGCATGACGTTGGCATGACGGTGGCATGACGATGGCGTGACGGTGGCAGCAGCACTCACGCTCATGTGGGCGCTGCGGACGTCGAGGGCCGAGCACATGTCAGTGAAGTGCTGCAGGTTCTTCTCGTCCAGCAGGATGTACACGGGGACTTTGCGCTTGTTGGAGGCCTCCATGAGGTCACACAGCAGGTCCACGTCCGTGAAGACGTCCATCACCAGCGCGATCACCTGCAGCACGCACGGACACGCACGGACACACACATGGACACACACGTTGACACACGGACACACACATGGACACACACGTTAACACTTAAATCCAAACTGCAATCCAACTTCTGTGCTCATACAACTATTCTCAATTTCCGTGTTCTCTGGTAGTAAAATAAGCAGTGGAATAATAGTGGAATAATAATATTGTGAACCAGTTAGAATGACAGGAGGCCGGTGATGACATCATCAGCCAGCAGGGAGCTCCAGGTGAGGAGACAGAAAGTCCACAAAGAAACAAAAACGTCCACAAAAGACACAATTTGAGTGAAAAGCTGCGACACCGATACGCTCATCTAACCTCCGAGTTACGGCTCAGAGATTATTATAGATCCTGTTTGACTCGTTGGACTTGTTCTGGGTCCCGTTAGGACGGTTCGCTCCTGAGCCGCTGAAGAGCGCCACAAGTTCCCATCATGCAAAGCGTGCACACTTTACACTAAAACTCCCCAGAAGAACAATTAAACTCGGTTTAAAAAGGAGTGAAGACACACACACACACACACACACACACACACACACACACACACACACACACACACACACACACACACTGCATGTACAGACGTATCGATGCCTGCTGGCTTCATGCACGTGGAAATGAGTAACGCACACTTCAAATGATTGACAGGTCTTCAGGCGCAGCGGGACGTGGGAGGCGGAGCTTCTCCATCACATAAAGGGGGAATGTCGTGTGAATGGAGGCTTTGTTGTGGGAGTCAGCGGAGTCGTGCGTAATGAGAAAAGTCTCCTTTATACAGCAGCAACATTCAAAGCTGCTTCAATGTGGCAGCAGCTGCTTTACTGTTGTAATCCAGCAAGAGGAGCCTGAGATAAGAGCAACAAAGTGACTCTGCACCAACACGTGAGACACACACGTGATGCAGGACGAGGGGACGGACGCGCGGCTGCTGCCGTTACCCCGGAGAGGGGCAAGAGAGGGGCATGTCCCACGGTATGAACATTACTCCGCGGGGTCAGAGGGAAGAAACGTCACCAAACAACCTCAGAATCTATCGAGAGAGACGAACACAACAAGACACAACAGAGACAAACACAACCACGATGCCGAGCAAAGGGGACAACAACTGCAGAGACACACAAAGCTACAGAGACATGAAAGGACTACAAAGAGACTGACACAACAACAACTTTTGCATGTCATGTCCTCGGTGTGCAGAGAGACGAGCAGTGAAACCAGTTTGTCAGCATGAACGTGAACATGCAAATATTTCCATTTCAAAGTTAAACCGAAGACGTCTCTACGATGCATTTCCAATGCCGCCCTCTTCTTCTTTGGTCTTTGTGTAATGTTTTCTATTTCCTCGCCTCCGATTCAATCATGTGACCATCATGTCACCCATCCTCAGATTATCGTCCCACTATTCAACCGAAAGCTTAAAGGTTTTGCAGACGGCCAAGTGTGTTTATTTGAGATCTGATGTGGTTTATTGCGATGATAAATAATGGAAGAAGCTTATTTAACGTAGAAACCAGCATAACCTGCGACCCCTAATATCACTATTGATCTGCTATTGTTCTTTTTACTGCAAAGGGTCTTTAGAGAGAAGAGACGTTGTCTCTGATCATTAAATGTAGTTTAAGGAATAAGTTATTTTACAACACATATAAAACAGAAATAAATACTAGAACCTCGTTACAGAAGCAGAAAGGCTCCACGTGATGAGTAATAAAATGACCTTCTTGGCCCTGTTGATCAGGCCCCTGATGATGTCCTTCACGTTGTGGGACTTGTCCCTCTGGAAGTAGATCTGCGTCTCGGACGGCCCGCACCTCGCCGGGGAGTCCGGCCAGCCGAGCTCCAGCAGCGGCGGCTCGTCGTCGGACATCATCGGGAAGTAGGTCCCGGAGGTGAGGTCGGACACGGCGTCTCCGTCCCCGAAGTCCCGCTCGCCGGAGCAACCGGCGCCGCCTGCCGCGGCGCCGCCTCCGGCGGCCGCCTTGGCCGCCTGGCCGGCGATGTAGCGCAGCTCCGCGGGGGACAGGAAGTTGAGCTCCCGCTCCTCGGCCAGCACGCGCCGGTACTCCTGCTCCCCGAGCTCCAGCAGCGCGTCCGTGGCCAGACGCGCCGCCTCGTTGTGGCTGAGCTCCAGCGAGGCCACCTGCCGCCACGGGTTCTTCACCTCCTCCAGCCGGGAGGCGAGCTTCCCCAGCGGCTTCCTGGGGGCCGCGGGCGGCCGCAGGCCCTCCGAGCTCATCATGGTTCCGTAGCTGCGGGGGGGTCAACAACTAGTTCCTGCTATGGACGCTGCGTGGGGACATTATTGCACAAAAGGAGACACGGTAAACAAATAAACTCCATCGGGTCGATAATGTCCTCGTCCTTTTCCAAACGTGTCTTCAGCTCTAAAGTCCCTCCAGGTCCCCCACCCGTTCATCCGGGGCTTTAGTCCCGTGGTAATGGTCCCCGCGCCTCTGGTTCCTCGGTGTGTCGGACAGGATCTCCGGTCCCGGGAGACTCTGCAGCTCCGCGGCCGCCTCTTCCCTCCGCGCGCGTGTGTGTACAGGTGTTTGTGTGTGCGTGCGTGCGTGCGCGCGCGCGTAACCGTGTGCGAGAGGTGTGGGTTTTCAGCTCACCTGTTGTTACCTGTGCTGTCATTGGTCTCTAAGGTAGACATGCTGCTCCCTCCTCCTCTTCCTCCTCCTCCTCCTCCTCCTCCTTCCGTTGTCACAACAGACAGAATGAACAACTTCTGGTTAGACCTTTCAAAATAAAGCACCCGTTTGAGTGTCGCTGTGTAGTTTTATTCAACTAATGATGTGCCGAGTCTCAGTAATCAATAATCATCGCTCATTTATTTGTCACACACGCGGGTCTCGTGTATCTCCTGTGGGCGTGTCTGAGCTTCTCTGTTTGCACAGAACGCGTCAGAAGGGAAACGCCCCCCCACACAAACACTGACGTCCGTAAACATCCGCGTTAGCGCGCGACTAAATGTTGACCCAACAGGGCGGAGGTGCACACAGCAAACACCTCTGGGGGGGGCACTCACCGGCTGATGACATCATCGTCTTATTGCTGATGGGAGGCAGACTGCCCTCGGGGTCATAGGTCACGTGAACTAAAGACAGTTGTATCACTCTGAGCTTTCATTGAACCGTTTCAGCGTCGAGACGGCGTCACGTGATCGCTGCATTTAAGCGTCAATCAAACAGAAACTGAATTATGAATCGGCTGGATGAATGCATGAATGCCTTATTAGGAATCAGGAAACATTTGGTGCCATAATGTGTCACATTTGACTTGGCGGTTGGTGCGTAACAGCAGATAGTGCGACAATAGACAGCAGTGCACGAGGAATAAAATAAAATATAATGCTATGGGTTAGTAGGGCGGCACGGTGGCGTGGTGGTTAGCACTGTCGCCTCACAGCAAGAAGGTCCTGGGTTCGATTCCGCCCAGTGGCCTTTCTGTGTGGAGTCTGCATGTTCTCCCCGTGTCTGCGTGGGTTCTCTCCGGGTTCTCCGGCTTCCTCCCACAGTCCAAAGACATGCTCTGGGGATCAGGTTAATTGGGGACTTTAAATTGCCCGTAGATGTGTGAATGTGAGTGTGATTGGTTGTGTGTCTCTGTGTCGCCCTGCGATTGGCGACCAATCCAGTGTGTACCCTGTCTATCGCCCGAAGTTGGCTGGGATGGACTCCAGCCCCCCCGCGACCCTGTGTGCAGGATAAGCGGTTTGACGATGGATGGATGGGTTAGTAGTTTAAGGCTATATGTTACCTTAAAAATAAAGGAATAAAAGTTAAAGGTAAAAATTCAAAATAAAGTGCACCAGCGAACAGGAAGTGACAAGTGGAAGTGACGCGTGCGGTGAGAAGAAAGTGAGCGGTGGGACGTCAGAGTCGGTCAGAGGGGGACCGGCTGATGAATCTGGAGAAGCTCGGTTCAGGGTCCTAGAAGCGAACAAGAGACCCTCTCTGCAGAGCTGATGCTGCAGGATGTTGACAGCATCGTCTGCAGACCTGTTGGCTCTGTAGGGGAACTGCAGGGGGTCCAGGAGGGGGTCGGTGAGGACAGGACTAGCCGTTCAGGCCTCTCCAGAACGAAGCAGAGTACAGACGTTTAGCGTCTCACCGCCTTGCTAAACTTGTATTTTGACTCTGTGTACAAGTTTTTGTCCTGATCCTCCTGCAGAACCGCTGTGAACCAGGTTTGTTGCTGTTGTAACTCACCCTGGTGCATGATGGTACCGGCCGTCCTCAGGAGGCACCTCGGGGACTTCCTGATTGCAGGTGTAATTGTTACTCGTGGTCCCCTCTAATGTGCATGAATCGCCATGATGGTGTAAATGACAGGAAGTAGTATTGTGTTATATTCAAGAAAAAGCAGGAATACATAAATAATGTTGTCTTTATGTAAGTAAATGTCCTGCATTCCAAATTACAAACCAGTGAAATGAGTTTATGGTCTCAGTCTCTGGTTTAAAGTCTTCTTCAGCACAGCATGATGTTCATTTAGTAGATAATGGTCCATTTAGAGCAAAACTACAGCAAAATTACAAATACTCCCCAAAACTGTTTTTGTTCAATTGGCTGTAACAAGAATCATCGTCTGTAAACGCAAAGACACTGACAAACATTAAGGAATAGAAACAACATTAATGTTTTGAATGGAGGTTTTCAATTTAATAAAAACATATAAGTAAATTTATTGAAAATCTGCGCACTGTTAATCCGTCAAATCACAAAACACCACATTAATATTGTTTCTCAATCATATCGGTTTACAATTCCATAAACAAGCAATTCATTTAGAAAAAGAAGAGCAACATACTGCCATTAGCTTATCACTTGTCCCTCCGAGTTGTTTGATGAGAAGGATCACGACACGCTTATAGTAAAGTAAAACCTTTACATTTATTAAGAAGAGAAAACGATTACATGAGCAATTCTCTCCAGATATATCTGGAGTCTCTGAAGCGCCCCGAGCTGTGCAAAAAGAGTGCGATCTTCCGGTGGAAAGTCTGTTCTATTAAGGCTGAGCTACTTCCCCTAAAACCCGCTTTAGACTGGTTCTAGTTACCCAAAGTTACCCAGGATGTTTTTGTCGTCGGGCGGCCGAGGTCAATCAATGGGGGATGTCTGGTTTCGCCCCTCAGGTTCTCCCACTATCGTCTACTCCGTAGGTGAAGCCGAGGTCAACACATCCTGTTTGACACTCTGTCTCCTGTTACTGAGCGCTTGTCCTCTGAAATCAGCATATAAGCTTTAGCTAAAGTGAATACATAGTACATCTCACACCACCAGCGGAATGGGACTAGACTATCCAGCAGACGGCAGAGTGAATGACTCGTGTTGGTTGATGTGATGTTTGAGGTTGGTCTTGATGTCTGAAAAGTGACTCTTTAAACCGGAAAGTGGTTTAAATTTAGAGAAAACCTGATTCATATAAGAATCTAACAATCCAGGTCTATCAGAGACGTACAGTTTACGACCGTAAGCACATGGATCCTTCCTATAGCTCATGACACGAGTTATACATGGAAGCCATTGTCCACAGCACGCTGTTCCACAGCACTTTGGACAATAATAGAAATAAGTATTTTTGACTAGCTGAGCCCTGTGTTTCTCCAGCAGCTGATCCAGGTCCTGTAGATACGTAGTGAGGGCCCGTTGGATGATTTGAACATAGTCCTTTGAACTGATGCCAGTCGTGTGATTCAGTCGAGCCTCATGGATCAACATCTGGACGTGGAAGGAGGCTCCATTCACCCAGATCTTCAACCCACGGCTCCTCATCTGTCCGTCAAGCAGCAGGGAGTTTCTGAGGATGGTGAGATGGTTGCTCAGCTGACTCTCCAGTCTCTCTAGTTCACCCTGTAGGTGTCGGTTATCAGTCAGGTACATCTGATGGCGCTTCACATACTCCGACACAGTGTCCCGGACTCCTGAGGCCTTCTCTTCACCAAATGCTTTCAGGAACCCATCAGACGTTGCAGAGAGGTTCTTCATGCCTATATCTATGATCATGGCAATCATCAATGCTCCGAGTCCAACAGCATTTGTGAATCCAGTGTAGGAACCCAAAATAGATCCCAACTTCTTGACGAGATCTGGAACCTGTTTGACCAGACCATCAGAATAGCTCCGCAGCTCAGCGTTGGACTTCAAACCAGAATACTTCAGCAGAGACCCATCTAGGCCTACATCTGGTAAGAGGGATGAATCCTCAGAGGCTATTTCATAAAGCTTGAGGGCATAGCTGTCGTATTCCTCTCGTGAGTATTCACAGGAGCCTCCGGAGCCCATGTTTTCTACTCGAGCCTCAAACTACGTGCAAATGTACCACAGCAACCCGTCTGATAAACCAGGAAGTCAGAGGGCAATGAAACTAAATGCGTCCTCTCCCTCACATAAAACCAGGTCTCTGGAAAGTGAGGCGTGTTCTGTCTTAAAGTCCCATTGGGTCCAAAGTCCACATGATTAGCGCTTTGGCAAATATATCTGACTTAACTGAAGACAGCGAAGCTACAAAATCTAGAAATCCAATCTGTAGATGTATTTAGTAATTTGTATTCATTCATTTTTTAGCTCATGTCAGGATCTCCGATCCCCCCGAGTTGGTTGATGAGAAGAATCGCAGCACGTTGATCAATTAAAGTCAAAAAGTTAACATTTATTTAGAAGAGAAAGATTACATGAGCAATTCTCCGCAGATCTCTGGCTCTAACTATTGCCTGCAAGCAGGAGGTCCAACACACCAGCACGTATCAGCGCTCGGTGTAATGGCGTCTCCGAGCAGTGAAAACGCTGAGTTTTATACCATGTGAAGGACGTTCTCCGTGCCAGTTACGAGAAGCTACAAAGCAGGTTGAGATAAGAACCCAGGTGAAGCTGAGGACAACACACACACACACAAGATCCTCCTCAGTGGCCGCTGCAAATCATTATTAATTGACATAAAGTAAAACGTGGATCCGGAACTTTGTACCGAATAAGATATGAACCAAGGCCATGAACAGGAGTCCTTTGTTTTGAAGCGTCTTTGAGCTCGAGTCGACCGCCCTCCCTTCTCAGGACACAGCTGCAAAGCAACATTTGGTATCGTGCTTCTCTTTGCACATCAGGGTCAAATACAGGACACTTGAGACACGGCTTTAGCACAAAACAATGTTATAACATATCACACTTACCACTACATGCATCTCACGCTCATCAATCAAAGGACTGTTTCAGAGGTGACATATCGTCTCACCTTTTGTCTCAAAAACGAGTAAAAACAAAATGTTAGACCTTTTTTCACTCGTCACTCTTTGAAGTTCACTCTTCTCATTAGTGTCCGGGGGGGGTGCAGGCATCCGTTGGAGATGTCAGTCAACGAGACAGAGATCTGAGCGACCGGTGTCTCAGTTGGGTGTCATCAGCATAGAGATGTTAGAGGAAGCCCACCAGTCACCTGGGACCGAGTTCTTTGGGTCACAACCCATTCTTCATTATCTCAGATGAGGGTAGGAACAAAGGTGGATCTTTGTGCTCGTGGTGTACTGAAGATTTAAAGTCCCGTTGTGTCCCAGACCCTCAAGACAGATAAGCCGTAACATGTGAAACGCCAATGTGGAAATGTATTTAGCAACTCATATTTAAGTAATATTTACATTTCATGGCTGTCATTATTTTGGTGCTCATATTACACACCGTGTTGTCACACACTTTCTGTCTTTTTTGGAGAACAATCAAAGATGAAAGATTTTATTTCTATTTCCTTTGCATCGTTTGGTGGGAGGAGATACTTTCCTTCAGGGGGAGTCGAGCACAGTGAGATGATTCAGGGACAATACGAGCAAAGCAAACGTGTGTGACATACTTACAGTAGAGAACCCCCCCGCTTTGCTACAGATCAGGTTAAACCTGCCCCCCCCCCCCCCCCCCGACCCCCATAATGCCTCTCTTTCTCTGTCAGCCTCCCTCACAGACGTCAGTGGAGTTTGTAACATAATGAACATCTTGTCGACTCCTCATGAAGCAGAGAGAACAGAAGAAGTCTTTGTAGGGAACAAACAGTTCACAACAAGCACGTCACTTAAAAGAAAGCGGTTCAGTTACAAATAAAGTACCAAATGTTGTCATTCAGCTTCTTTATAACACGCGTGGTTTCCAGGAGGATTAACGCTGTGTGTTTTATCGTTTCTGCTCACTTAGGAAGGACCTCCATCTGGATGCAGCAACGCTAAACAACAAATGAGACACACTGAAAATCATGACAGGGATTTGCAGTTTTCATTATTCACACTGAAAATACTTGATTCACAAACATGCAGCAGAGCGTTTTCCTGCCGTGAGTCTTTCTTCTTCGTGCTGAGCTTCGCGTCGCTCCTCATCCAACTCTCAGGAGGAGCGAAAAGAAAGAAAGCGAATCAGCGCATTTAAGTGAGACGACAGTTTGCGATCTTCACACTGAAATGTTCCCATTAGCGTCCCTTCTTCTGGACTTCCTCTCTCCACCCACAGCTCCAACACTCGGGCGAATAGCAGCTACAGGAGTGTGAGACTCGAGGATTGTGGGAAGACAATTTGTTCCCTCTGAGAACAGAGAAAGGCCAGAATGAAAGGTCCAAATTAAAATAGACCACACAGAAGATGTGTTGTGTTATGAAACGCACAACGCTCCTTTGTTACACGAGAAAGTCACTGCAGAGGGCTCACGGTGGACTTCCGGAGCACCCCGGTCCCCTTCCAGGGGGTCTGGACCCTCTTCATGTGGGCGGCCACCTGTAAAGAAACGAATGCAAGAAACAGAGAAGAAATGTGACACAGACAAAATAAATACTACCAAATCCCAGTCCTGATCCTCTACGTGAAGCAGGCTCAGTTTAGTCCTGAACCGCCATGTGAACCGGTCTTAGTGTAGAACCTAAACCCCGTCCGTATGAAGCAGTCCTCTCAAACCTTTGGAGCTCAGTGGGAAACGTCCGCTTTTACTCGTAGAAGACTTGATAATGTCACTTGGCTGATTCAACAGGTTACTTCCCTTGATATTCATTAAAAGCAGATTCCTCAGCTGGAAAACATTCGTGTCTGTTTCCATCCTGCAGACGGACGAAAGCTGAGCGGAAAACGTGGCTTTAAAGTTTGTTTCAACGCGTCAGAAACACAAAAGTCACAAAGAAAAGGACATTTGTAGCAGCAGCTGCTCGTGTTCATCATCCCGTTCACCCTCTAATGAAATGAATTATTGAGAGGAAGCCAACGGGTGACACTACGGCTAGCTTGTTAGCAGCATTAGCAACAGCGCTTCATGTGAACGGCTTTCGCACAGTTTTTTTTTTTTCCACACGATTTGAGCGAATATCGACTAGTGACAACGTGAGGAGGGTCTGTCCTCTGGGGAGCACGAATATCTGAATGAATAAGACAACAGACGTGGAGGAGAAACGTGGCTAACGTGGCTAACGTGGCTAACAACGGACACGTGGGGGAGGGAAGATTCCTCCTTTGAACCTTCATGACATCACACAGAAGACCACGTGACCGCAGCAGAGCGACCGGTTGGCTCAGGACCTCCGGGGGTGAAGGGGTCGCCTGGAGCTCCTCTGGTTACGAGCCGGCCGACATTCCTTCACGCGGGCTGTCGCAACACGTTGCGTCGGCTCACACTTGCTGACTCAGTCTGCGTCTCTGTGTTCTTTCACTCACGTTCGATCAGACGAGCTTCTTACATGAGTCGGAGAACCTGCAGGACCCTCGTCCTGGAATATGAACCCAGTGTGGTTCTGCTCCTGCTCGTCACTGACCCACTTCCTCTAATGAGGTGTTAAAGGTCCTGTGACCCAGATGTCAGGGCTCGGTTCCCCCGGGGATCCGCCGTTATGAAACCTGCTTCAGGACCCAGTTTAACGCCGACTTTGTTCTGGGAGGAACGCCTGTTTTTTAAGCAGGTTGATCACTTTGCTGCAGAGGATAAATAAATATAATATAACATGGTTCATATTCATATGGAGGATCAGGACGTCAGTGACACTGGTTTGTTAAACTCTACCTAACTAGTTGTTTTTTGTGAAACTGGTTTATTTATGAATGGATACAATGGTGAGCAGGTATTTACCACCAAATCTCCTCTTTCCTCCTTTTAACTAAAATCGAATCCTCCTTTCACAGTAAAAAACACTAAATCAAAGCCGAGTGTTCAGTTCTGTCACCGTCGGACATTTTGAGTCCTTTAAGAACTTTCTGGGAGTCAGTGGCCTGAATCCCCCTGTGGCCTTAAACCTGGACCCTGGGGGACTAAACTGATGTCCCCTGTCACATGGAAGGACTGCGAGAGGCATTGTGGGTATTCACGGGACGTGTTATTCAAACCTGTGAGTGAAGTGATCTCCTTCACGTTAACGAAGTTTCCTCTGAACCTGGTTGTTTGTCGTCTGCGTGACGTGACGCATCGGAGACGCTGCAGACCGACGTCCCCAACCGGCGTCTCCGTCCATCACAACTACGCAGCTCAGTGGAGGAGTCGTGGATCCCTAAACCCCGTCTAGTCTTTTCCTGACTCCTCATCAACTCTCCTAACCACCTCTCCTTTGACCCCGTGACCTTTCGCACGGAGGTCAAGGAGGAGAGGTTATTCAAATCCAGCCTGTTAGAAGTTGATCCCTAATATAAAAGTGTTTTCGTTCTCTTCCTCGGAGGCCGTGGCGCAGCGGAGGGCGCAGCGGAAACCGCAGAGTTGGCGGTTTGAACCCCGGCTGCTCCTGAGCAACACCTAACTGCTCCCCGGTTAAATGCAGAGAACCATTTCCAGTACGTACAATAGAATATAATAAAAATGGCTCCTGTTCTTCTGGAAGTACAAACCTCCAGTCATTGAGGTCACATGACCAGTCGGCCAAAGTCACATGTTAATATTTTACTGCTAAATAGACATTGGATATAAAACAAGGTCCTTGAGCTGCTACTTCATTAACAGAAACGTGTGGCGCCCTCTGCAGGTGAAAACCTGCTGCACTAAGGATTGTGGGTAATCCACCTTCTTTTTATCTCATCAATAAATTAGCTCCTCATCAGTGGAAAAGCACCACTTCAGATTCCTCCCTGTGTTCCCTTTGGCTCACAAACACACAGATGGACACAGTCACACATCCAGAGAAAGGAAGTTAAATTTATTCACTTTTTAAAAAACAAGAACAAAAATATCTCAATTTTCTTTCTTTTCAGAGGAGAGAGGAGAGGAGAGAGGAGAGGAGAGGAGAGGAGGGGTTATGAGGACCATCATTTCATCATTCCAGGTCACCTGACTTTCACTCAGTGGAGGTGATGGGGGGGGGGGGGGCGTAAACATTGAGGTATACAAAATACTTTATAAATACAGGGAGGCGTTAATGTGGGAGAAAGAAAATGAAGAAAAAAAAGGTCAAAAGAAGAAGCTTTTAAAACAGAGGAGGAGAAATCCTGTTGGAGCGGTTGGTTAGCGGCGTGTTTGTGTGATATTTAAAGTCTCCTCCCATGACAGAAGAGAAGACACGTGGTGGAGGAGACATGGTGGAGGAGCCATGGTGAGGAGACATGACGAGAACACATGGTGGAGGAGACATGGTGAGGAGATCATCGTTTCAAAGTCCGGTGTCGTTGTAGGTGGGCGTGGCCACCTTCAGGATGCTCTGAGCGTTCTCCTCCACCAGGGGGCGCCACTTCACCTCCCCAGTCAAGATCAGATCGTCCCCATCCAGAGCGTCAATGTACTGCATCTGCAGAGGGGACGGGGGTCATGTAGTCAAAGGTCAAGGCTGCAAACTGACACTTTGTCAGACCTTAAAAAAGCATTACGAACAAACAAACATCTGGATCACAAAGCTGAAGGAATATGACAAGATTTCCCCATCAAATATAATTATCAAATCTAATTATTATATATATATAATATATATATATATATATAATATATATATATATATATATATATTTATTACACACACACACACACACACTAGACACACACACACACAGGGCGGAGCTCACCTGCTTGCGTACGTATCCCACCATGAGCTCCAGCTGCCGAGGGTCGTCACACTCGCAGTTGAAGAGGTTCCTCCACAGAGCCGCAGCCAGCACGCCGTCATCCGACAGGATGCCCTACAAAAGCCCCCGGGTACAGGGTCAGCTGATCCAGGGTCAGCGGGAGAGAGTGTGTGTGTGTGTGTGTGCGCGCATGAGTCACCTCGTCGTATCCAAAGATGGCGGCGTAGAACGTCTCCGTCATGGACTTCAATCCCTCCTTCCTGTGGCTGGCATCGATCTGAGAGTCATGATGCACGGAGAGGAACACGTTAGCACGCCAGCAGCTGCTAGCGGGTCACTGAGGAGGACGTAGAGACACCTAATAGGGTCTCTGTTAGAAACCTGTCACTCAGTGTGGCCCCGCCCTAAATAGTAGCCTGCTTCATGGTCTGTACGAGTCTCACTGGACCTTCATTTACAGTCCTCAACATTAAAAAGGAGGTTGTGAAAACCAGGGAAGGGTTCAATCAGTGGACTCACCCCCATGATCTTACTCCTCTGCTCCACGTCCTCCCACATGGAGTGGACGATGTAACGGCACATGTACTTCCCTTCTCTGCCCTCCTGACGCATACGCACCAAACACATCCTGCCGGGGGACACCGAGACGTGAGGGTGTGTGTGTGTGTGTGTGTGTGTGTGTGTGTCTCCATGTGTGTCACTCACCACACGTGTAGCTGCGCTACCAAGAACCAGGAGTTGAGTGTGTCGGGGAGGGAGCACTCTGAAACACAACATCTTATATCTTTATTATCATCATAATAACAACCACACGTAGTCCTGTAGAAGCAACGCTGCTCCGGCATTATGGGTAATATCAGAGAGCCGATGTCCCGGGTTTGGACCGGTGCGTGGGCCTTTCTCCCGACTGCTTCCAATGATTCATGGATTCACTTTCTCCCCTCAGTCGATGCGTCTAAATTAAGTTCCTATTTATCGTGGGAACTTTTATTTTGAAGGAAAAAAAACGTTGATCGACTCACTGTCAAAGAAGTCGTCGTAGTTGATCCTCTCGACACAGCAGGTGTACATGCGCAACGCAGCGATCTTGATTTTCTGTCAAGACAAAAGGGGAAGAAGTGAGCGACCAATGAACATCTGTCTAACTAAATATAGATGTTTGTATATAAATGTAGAGTCGATGCAGCTGAGCGGAGCCTGAACGCATCCTAATGCACCTGAAGGGAACCTCCGAGGGTTAGCCGCATGCTGCTAACGCTAACAGCTCTCCGCCTGTTGACCTAAACACTGATTGGTTGTTTACGACGTCACATGATAGAAGTCTATAAAAACAACAGTGATGTCATCATCTATCAGGGAGAAAACTTTATTTACAGCGAGCTGAACAGTGAAGCGCGTACCGGTTGATTGACTGTTCATGTGGAACAATGAATGTCGGCCATCAAGCTCAGATGTGAGTAGAAGATCTTCACGCTGACGTCAGAGCGATAAACGCCGGACCATTTGTGGTCCTTAGAGACGGTTCACACGTTAAAGCGTCTTTTAAAAGACCGAATGGACGGGTTGATGATGTCACAGCGGAGGGCTCAACGCTGATCGGCCTCAAAGAAACGCGTCTTTGTTTGGAATGAAATGGCTCCTTGAGACGTCTCGTCCCTCCCCGTCCCTCACGTCTCTCCTCCCTTCACTCACCCATTTGTTGTATTTCAGCGTTCCCGTGAAGCCCATGGCCTCGATGAGCTTGGTGAAGGCGCCGACCTCCTCCTCCGCGTGCTGACGCGTCTCCTTCACGTTGCACAGCTGACGGACCAGATGTGGAAAGAATGTGAAATCGTCCTCACAAGTACGAGTACTACACTCAGGATGAGACAAATACTTCACAGTAAAAGACATCAATCAACCACCAAGACGATAAACTTTGTTCCTCCTTTCAACCCGGATAGACGGAGACTCTGTTTCTTTATCATTTCACTGCAACATTTAGGTCAAGAAATGGTAGTAAAATATATACACAATATATTCAAAAGAAACTGAATTAATGCAGTCATTTCACAATAAAAGCCTTAAACACAGTATTCACAGGAGTCTTTTGCATGGTTTGTTTTTAGAGGTAGATCGGGGACGCCTTTGTAAAGGTTGAAAGGACTAATAAAGTTTGCCCTTTTTTCCAGACTACAGAGGCTCATGTCGTTGAACACGATACCGAACGTTTTGAAGAAGTCACAACGTGATCGACCGTTATGACGCTCACAATTAAAAACCACATTTTTTAACGAATACACCAACGAGGGGAATTAACAGGGAAGAGACCAAACAGCCCTGACTTGTAGAGACACACACAGGAAGAGAGACACAATCACACACACTTTACTGTGCAGCTGCAGAGTAAATTAATACACTGATCTATTCTCAGCAGCCTTCATGTCCTGAGAGTTGTTTCTTGTTTTTATCAACAACCAGTCAACAGGAAGTGACCTCATCTGGACTGAGGGGGAAATGCTGCCTACGTCTCTGGTAGAGACCTGTCAATCACTGTGTAGCCCCGCCCTAAATCATCCCTTGCTTTATGGTCCGTTTGACTCTAAATGGACCATAGTTCACTAAATGAACATCATGCTGTATTGAAGAAGACTCGAAACTAGAGACGTAGAAGAAGTAGAGCCATTTTCTCATTAGACGTCTATGGGAGCAGAGGAGTCGCCCCCTGCTGGTCACTACAGAGAAGTAGAGTCATTTCCTCATAGACGTCTATGGGAGCAGAGGAGTCGCCCCCTGCTGGTCACTACAGAGAAGTAGAGTCATTTCCTCATAGACGTCTATGGGAGCAGAGGAGTCGCCCCCTGCTGGTCACTACAGAGAAGTAGAGTCATTTCCTCATAGACGTCTATGGGAGCAGAGGAGTCGCCCCCTGCTGGTCACTAGAGAGAAGTAGAGTCATTTCCTCATAGACGTCTATGGGAGCAGAGGAGTCGCCCCCTGCTGGTCACTACAGAGAAGTAGAGTCATTTCCTCATAGACGTCTATGGGAGCAGAGGAGTCGCCCCCTGCTGGTCACTACAGAGAAGTAGAGTCATTTCCTCATAGACGTCTATGGGAGCAGAGGAGTCGCCCCCTGCTGGTCACTACAGAGAAGTAGAGTCATTTCCTCATAGACGTCTATGGGAGCAGAGGAGTCGCCCCCTGCTGGTCACTACGGAGGATGCAGCTTTGCCACGTGGAGCTCTTGTGTTTTGTGGAGGTGTTGTTACCTGAGTGCCGATGTGCAGCGTCCGATAGGCTGTTAGACGGGAGGGGGGGGCTCTGGCCAGCCGGCAGGCTGCAGAAGCTCTGGGGAAACTTCCTGACGCTTCCTGAAGGAGCACCTGGAAAGCGACAGAAGATTCACTCGTACGTTGGTGAGGAGCGCTTCACGCGCTAAACACAAGCAGATACTTTAACCCTTTGAGAGGCAGCGGGAGGGAAGTTGTCTGTGTGTTGTGTAATATGTAATCATTTAACTCTCAGCTCAGTGTCAAACCAGCATTTTATCAGAGTGCAGCTGCATTGATTAGAATACTTATCAGTTAAACTAATAATATACTAATTGTTAATACACTTCAAAAGGGATGTTTTGCAGTGTCACTCATCATATTGAAGTAAATTAAATATCTTTGATGAGAAGTCTTAGTAGCTCAGTGGATTCATGTGTTCATCCAGCAGTACCGGGCCTGGCTTTAGATAACAGATGTTATATATTCTCTTTGTTAACACGTGGATTCGCGTGTTCATCCAGCCCTACAGGTCAAGTTCACCTCCACGAGCCGCCCTGCCAGGGAGCCGCGGGCCTCATGTAATAACACAACCCTTCATGTTGTCACTTCCTGCCGCCGTGTTAGAGAACTTAATGTTGATCAAATCCAATTAGCCGGCTAGGCTAACGTTAGCTTATTACCTTTCCGCCGGCGGGCCGGGACGCCGTGGCTTTAATAGCCGCCCTGGAGGCGGACTGCAGCGGCCGCCGATACATGACTCGCTCCCGGTGTCCCGGTGTCACAGCGAAGAAGCGGGCTGCCACTGAATCGCGGCTCCCTCCGGTGAAGAAACCTTCAGGTTGGGTAACGCTCCTTCTGTCTCTTCCGCTCCTCTTCCTCCTCAGCAATGTCAACGGGAACACGTCCGGCGTCGACTTCCTTCCGACCGGAAACAGAGGTTCCGCGGAGAGAAGGTCCGCTTTGAATCAGAGCTTTAATCAAGACGTGTTTGATCTATTCTTCGTTTTTATTTTGTAATTTAAATCCCACGAGTTTATAAATAAGTAATTTAAAACCGGCTGGACAGAATCTTTATTCTATATTCCATGACTTAAAAATGTGCTCAGAAGAGTATTGGTTATTGGTGTGAAAATACTAAATACTAATAAATAATAATAATAATATAGGTATGGAACATAGACATTGAATCAAAACACAATATAATTTAAATTAGACCCTTATATAATATCATAAAAATTAATATACACACTATATCAACGCAGTCGAATGTACATGTTGGTGTTTGTACTTTTACTTCTATTTTTGCTACTTGAACTTCTACTCCACCACCTTTTGGTCCCATAGACGTCTATGAGAAAATGACTCTTCTCCTTTTGATTTGTTCCCTCAGTAGACTTTGTAAACATGACTTTATGGTCTCTTCTTCAATACAGCATGATGTTCATTTAGTAAATGATGAATGATGAATCACAACGATTGATGAGAAAAAGAGAAGCAAGACAGACACAGAATGAAAGGAAAGTACAGTTTTCTGGCACATTTGTGAGTGAAATCAGCAACTTCAGATCGATGTTGAATGTAAACAAAAATAATCCAGCTGCGAGGTCCAGATGTTCACCGGTGGTCACTGTGCAGGGGGCCGGACTCCCTGAGGGACCTCACCTGGCAACGCACACACACACGCGGAGCAGCTGCGTCGTGAGGTCATGGGTTTTTGCAGCAGGCTGCTGCCCGGTCCTGCGTCAGGAGGTGTTAGTGGGAACACCAGCCAGGGGTCAAGGGAGGAAGAGCGAGTAGGACGAGGACGAGGAAGAGGAGGAGGAGGAGGAGGAGGAGGAGCCTAAACGCGACATGGTTTCCCTCACTAAGCGTACGACATAATATCAACAGTTAATCAATCATCTTGATTAATCAGATCCTTCACCTCCATTGCTCTCACGCTTTTGTGTTACACTGCTGTTTGTTCTCATCACTGTTGACTGATTTTACTTCTAACATATTTAAATTGTGCGTTTGCCTGTTCAACCTGCACGGAGTAAAACTGAAGACAGTGAACACGCTCTTAGAGGGAGGAATTAATTCAACTATATGAAGAAAAGACTCTGACAAGAACAATAACATCAGAGAGAAGATGGTTCTTCTTTATGCTTGGAGGGAGGAGACACAGACAGACAGACAGACAGACACAGACAGACAGAGAGAGAGAGAGAGAGAGACAGAGTTAGAATTTAAGACATTTAAAGTTTCACTAAAGTGTTTCTTGGCAAAGCAGTTTGTTTGTGTGTATACTGTGTGTGTGTGTATACTGTATGTGAGTATACTGTGTGTGTGTGTATACTGTGTGTGTGTATACTGTATGTGCGTGTGTGTGTGTATACTGTATGTGTGTGTGTGTATACTGTGTGAGTGTATACTGTATGTGTGTATACTGTGTGTGTGTGTATACTGTATGTGTGTGTGTGTATACTGTATGTGTGTGTGTGTATACTGTGTGAGTGTATACTGTATGTGTGTATACTGTGTGAGTGTATACTGTATGTGTGTGTGTGTATACTGTGTGAGTGTATACTGTATGTGTGTATACTGTGTGTGTGTGTATACTGTATGTGTGTGTGTGTATACTGTGTGAGTGTATACTGTATGTGTGTGTGTGTGTATACTGTGTGAGTGTATACTGTATGTGTGTGTGTGTGTGTGTGTATACTGTGTGTGTGTATACTGTGTATACTGTGTGTGTATACTGTGTGTGTGTGTGTGTATACTGTATGTGTGTGTGTGTATACTGTGTGAGTGTATACTGTATGTGTGTGTGTGTGTATACTGTGTGAGTGTGTATACTGTGTATACTGTGTGTGTATACTGTATGTGTGTGTGTGTATACTGTGTGAGTGTATACTGTATGTGTGTGTGTGTATACTGTGTGTGTGTGTATACTGTGTATACTGTGTGTGTATACTGTATGTGTGTGTGTGTATACTGTGTGAGTGTATACTGTATGTGTGTGTGTGTGTGTATACTGTGTGTGTGTGTATACTGTGTATACTGTGTGTGTATACTGTGTGTGTGTGTATACTGTGTGTGTGTGTGTGTATACTGTGTGTGTGTGTGTGTGTGTATACTGTATGTGTGTGTATACTGTATGTGTGTGTATACTGTATGTGTGTGTATACTGTTTGTGTGTGTGTCCCTTAGATGCAGACTTCTCCTTCTGAGCTCTTCCTGTGTTCCTCTGAGCTGAAGTAGGTTTTCTGATCTGAAGGTTACGATGAGGTCAAGCGGGATCTTTCAGGCTTGTTGCGTCTCAGCACGACAGCTCGTTGCCGTGGCGACGCCTCACGAAGAATCGACCGTGCAAGAAGGTTCAGATTTCATCGCCCACTCGTCGCTCCTTTGAAAAAATGACTTCAAAGAGACACTGAAAAAAACTACGGACAAACAAATATTTTCAAGACGGAGACACGATAGGAGCCGTAAAATCTCCTGAAGCGTCTCGGCGATCCCACCTTGAGATCAACCTGGTGCTCATTCTTACACACTTGCAGGCTTTCAGGTGGGCGATGCTGTTTAAATCTGTGCTTTCAGCGCTGCAGGATGGAAATGTGACTCATTCAGTAGTCGTGTACAGTACATATACAGTATATATATATATATATATATATATATATATATATATATATACTGTATATGTACTGTATATATGTATACTGTATATGTACATTAAGGGTTCTTATATGCAGACCTAATGCTAGTACACTGTTTCCATGAAGACACACAATTTATTTCCTTTAGTCTCGGTGGCACACACACACACACACACACGCACACACACACACACACACGCTCGGTTTGTTCAGTGTTTCCTGGCTGAGGGAAGGTCGTGTCCAGGTGGGGAAACTGGGACATGTCAAAGACGCCCCTGATTATGGCCACGAAGGGAAAACATACAAAGCTAATGCACACATAGCGTGTACCACGACGTGGCCTCCGGGGCGTGTGTGCGTGCATGTGTGTGCGTGTACGTGCGCGTCACTGGTTAAGACTCATGGGAACTGAAAGCATCTGCAGTTTGGGACTCAAAGGAATCGGAGGGCGCTAGTGTGGCGACCCGGCCAAACCCAAACCCTCCCAGCAAAGTGGGAAAACTGAACTGAACAGATGGAAAACCTCCGTTCCGCTCGATGAACACGCCAACGTGCGTTTGTTCACGGTCGCCCGGCAACCCAGATGCTAACGACGGCTACTGCAACGATACGCTGAAAACACGGCGAGAGGTAAGAGGACACGTCGAATCAAGCCTCTCAACAGCTGTCTGATGGAAACATCAGGCCTATTTCGTGGAGACATTTGTGATCCCCAGATGATGAACCCTGACTCATCATCCGTTGACCTTTTCTCTCACCATGGTGTGGACATGTTGGGCTCGGTCAGAGAATATCTTCACATGTACAAGATCGGTAGCTATGAGATTCATGGTCCCAAGAGAAGGATTTCTACTGTATTTGCTGATCTGACCTTCACTGACGCACCACCATTAACGTTTTGCATAATGTGTCAAATATCTTATATATCTTATCTTATATCTTATCTCAATGTCTACTGGAACACAATTTTGTTTTTGACATCCGTGTTCCTCAGGAGATGAATCCTGACAATTTTAGTCACCTTCTGACTTTGTCCTCTTACCATAAGGTTGACATGTCTTTGTCCTTAGATATCTTCACAATTAGAACATGGATTCATAGAACATGTGTTTTCACATCCAATGGAGGGTTTCAGACCTAAATTAGAACACAAATGCATGACCCCAGAAGAACCACACCCACCATTGTTATCTGCTCACCTTTTCACTCATATCTCAAATATCCTGACATCTACTAAATGGACCGGGACAGAATTTGGTACAGATATGTATGATCCCCAGAGGATAGACCAATGGACTTGTTGATGCTCTAGGGCTACCAATTGGTCGACATTGTTGCATCAGAGTGAAACATCACAAATGAGCTCTGGCTTTCCATGTAGCTCCATCATGAGGGGGAACCCTCTCTTGTAGAATACTTTGCTCGATGACACAGTTGGTGAAATGTGCTTCGTGTTTTGTTCTGTGAACTTCCTGAACTCAAACCGTTGCTCAACAGAAGCAAGTCCGCAAGAAAACCAGCGCTGCTCAAACAAATGTCTGGTAACCACTCAAGGGACAGATGATGGAGGGACGGATGATGGAGGGACGGATGATGGAGGGGTGGATGATGGAGGGATGGATGATGGAGGGACAGATGATGGAGGGATGGATGATGGAGGGACGGATGATGGAGGGATGGATGATGGAGGGACGGATGATGGAGGGACGGATGATGGAGGGAGAGATGATGGAGGGATGGATGATGGAGGGAGAGATGATTGAGGGAGAGATGATGGAGGGGTGGATGATGGAGGGACGGATGATGGAGGGACGGATGATGGAGGGATGGATGATGGAGGGACGGATGATGGAGGGACGGATGATGGAGGGACGGATGATGGAGGGATGGATGATGGAGGGACGAATGATGGAGGGAAGGATGATGGAGGGAGAGATGATGGAGGGATGGATGATGGAGGGACGGATGATGGAGGGACGGATGATGGAGGGACGGATGATGGAGGGACGGATGATGGAGGGAAGGATGATGGAGGGAGAGATGATGGAGGGACGGATGATGGAGGGACGGATGATGGAGGGACGGATGATGGAGGGACGGATGATGGAGGGAAGGATGATGGAGGGAGAGATGATGGAGGGACGGATGATGGAGGGACGGATGATGGAGGGACGGATGATGGAGGGGTGAATGATGGAGGGAGAGATGATGGAGGGGTGGATGATGGAGGGATGGATGATGGAGGGACAGATGATGGAGGGATGGATGATGGAGGGAGAGATGATTGAGGGAGAGATGATGGAGGGGTGGATAATGGAGGGATGGATGATGGAGGGACAGATGATGGAGGGATGGATGATGGAGTGACGGATGATGGAGGGATGGATGATGGAGGGAAAGATGATGGAGGGATGGATGATGGAGGGACAGATGATGGAGGGATGGATGATGGAGTGACGGATGATGGAGGGATGGATGATGGAGGGAGAGATGATGGAGGGATGGATGATGGAGGGAGAGATGATGGAGGGAGAGATGATGGAGGGGTGGATGATGGAGGGAGAGATGATGGAGGGAGAGATGATGGAGGGAGAGATGATGGAGGGAGAGATGATGGAGGGAGAGAGGGGTATTTGGAAGGGCTGGAAGAAAAGAGACCTGAGCCCAGTGACAAGCCGGACCAGTCAGGCCAATTCAGTGTTGGTGTTGGCACACACACACACACACACACACACACACACACACACACACACACACACACACACACACACGCACACCAGCTAACAAAGCTAAACAAACCAGCTCTCCAGCAGAGGTAAAGTTTGTGCTAACATATAATCACCCACCGAACAGCCACTGCGCTTTATGGCCTCCTGGAGCCCAAACAAACAAGAGACCCTTGCGTGTCCCTTGCGTGTCCCTTGCGTGTCCCTTGAGTGTCCCTTGCGTGTCTTTTCACACCTCCTTGTGTGCGTCGACCCATTTTTCTCGACTAGCGTGTAAAGCGACGCAGCGTCCTGCAGCACCAGGCTGTGATTGGTCGCTGACTACGTCCTTTAGAGTCTCACGTCTCCGTTTTCACAGCACAATACGGCCGTTATTAAAAGGAAGAACGTTTACGAGAGAACGGATCAGATTGAAGAGCTTTTAAATATGAGCGCTTGTACAAGCCGTCATTGGCGGACTATGAGGACGCCGGATGGCCTCTGATTCATGGAGGGAGATCTCCACCAACGAGGGGGACAAAGTTGTGGAGGAAAATACGGGACAAATGTGTCCTTGATGAAAAGCAGCAGTGTGGATGCACGGGGCAATAAAGTCTATGATCAATAAATAAAGCAACCAGCGACTTCCACACACAAAGACGTGACTCTCCAGGTCGTCTTCAACAAAACACGTGACTCCACCTGTTGTTCTGGAGGTGAATCGCTCTGCAACACACGCAGGACTTTACAACCAGGAAGTGAGACGAGTCCAAACGTTGCAGAAGCATGTCGGCGCCTTTAGAGGCCTAAAGAGAACTTTATTATTGGCATTTTCACAATAATTGGAATTGACCACGAGAGACGGCTCATGAAGGTCGGGACAAACATCCTCCAGAATCCGTAGCCATGGTTACGTTAAATTACAACGTTGTTCTGCACGTCATCAACGTGACCGTGAACCAACAGACGGGGATTTGAACCAAAATATATGACTTACATATTCATTACAGATCAAACAAATACCCCCCAACCACACACACACACACATACACACACACACACACACACACACACTAAAGCAGGGAGGGATGATGTCATCATCAGCTCCAGCAGGAGAGGTGCCAGATATTCCCCCTGCAAGGAAATAACATGACAGCAAAACCTACGAGCCCATTAGTCACACGTAACAGCACCTGTAAATCCTGTGCGTGGGTGTGTGTGTGTGTGTGCGTGTGTGTGTGTGTGTGAGAGTGTGTGAGAGTGTTTAAGTGTTTTTACAGGTAATTTGCTCCACGACTACAACTGGTGGAAAACATGAATCGTACAGATTGACAGACAATATATGACGAGTGCACAGACACACACACACACACACACACACACACACACACACACACACACACACACACACACACACACACACACACACACAGGAAGGGAGAGAAATAAATAAATAAACGGTAAGGTCTCTGGGGGGGTGGGGGGGGGCTCATCCAGGTAATTGTGTCAGGAGGATTTATAGCGACTCAAAAAAAACACACAAACATAATGTCTTTGCTCTACGACACACATCTCTGCTGAAGACACACACACACACGTGCACACACACACACTAACACACACACGCGCGTGGTGGAGTCATAAAGCGGCTCCAGATAACTTAAGCTGAGTACTCGATGACATCATGACAGCTACGGGGCAACGCGGCCTTTTCCATGTTTTCCTTTGCCGGAGCGACGGTTTACCTTCCACACCAGGAGGAGGAGGAAGATATATATATATATATATATATGTATATATACACACATGTATGTATAAATGTATATGTGTTTGAAGGTTTTGATACTGAAGTTGAATAAACCAACCACAGAGAGACCTGCTTCCTTTTAACTCGAGCGCTGCGTTCTGATTGGATTAATAACACATTTATTAATCCGATTAATTACATACACGAATTACTCTGGAGAGTCTTGAGAAGTTGAGGTTAATATTGATGTGTTCATCAATCATGTGTTTATTGAGCAATAGACTCCACTTATTTTTTGTTGTTGTGAATTGAAGAATTCGTTGCTGCTTTTACGTCTCTCGTGTTTATCTCGTTACGTGAGCTGTCCAGTTGGATCCATGGAACAACATGCAGACGTTTGGGTTTAAACGTCTCCTCTGTTGCTGACCTGCATCGTCATGGTTACCATAATGACAGGGATCATTGTGGTCGTGGTTTGAAGAAAGCTGGAGACGGGAAAGAGTCCGTGTCTCTGATTTGAGGACACATCCTCTCCTCCATGATTCCTCCGGATGTCCTACAGAGGTCGTGAGGATGAATCTACGGTGGCCCTCAAGTGCAAAACACAACCGCAAATAGGAAAACACAACAAAATTAAGTTGTTACGGAAAGGGGAGGGCCTTGTAGCAGAGGACGGACCCTTCTGATTGGACAGACGGACTGTCTGTCTTTTAACAGGAAACGATACAGTGTCACGCACTCCGCCACACATCCAATTCCTCACGCCAGGGAATCAGACTCCCGTCCCCGAGCCGTGTCGGCGTAGCGTCCGCCGCCTCCCCTTTTATTTACTTTTATTTACAACACCTAAATATAATTGAAGAACAAAACACGGGTAAAACGATGGTGAAACACTAGTAGGACACTTTTAAGACACTCGTGAAATCGCCATCTGTCTGTGACTTCCTGCTGCGTCACAGTCCCGCCCCTCATTTATTGATTGACAGAATATCTAGAAAGCGTCATTTCTCAGCTTTCAGAATCCAATTGTGCAAATAGTTCAGGAGTCATTTCAATCCTCCATGTCACCTTCCGTCGCTGGCTCCTGTGTCCTGGCTCCTGCCCCCTGTGTCCTTGCCCCTGTGTCCTGGCTCCTGTGTCCTGGCTCCTGTGTCCTGGCCCCTGTGTCCTGGCCCCTGTGTCCCGGCTCCTGTGTCCTAGCTCCTATGTCCTGGCTCCTGTGTACTGCCCCCTGTGTCCTAGCTCCTGTGTCCTGGCTCCTGTGTCCTTGCCACTGTGTCCTTGCCCCTGTGTCCTGGCCCCTGTGTCCTGGCCCCTGTGTCCCGGCTCCTGTGTCCTGGCTCCTGTGTCCTGGCTCCTGTGTCCTGGCCCCTGTGTCCTGGCCCCTGTGTCCTTGCCCCTGTGTCCTGGCTCCTGTGTCCTGGCTCCTGTGTCCTGGCCCCTGTGTCCTGGCTCCTGTGTCCTGCCCCCTGTGTCCCGGCTCCTGTGTCCTAGCTCCTATGTCCTGGCTCCTGTGTACTGCCCCCTGTGTACTGCCCCCTGTGTCCTGGCTCCTGTGTCCTGGCCCCTGTGTCCTGGCCCCTGTGTCCTGGCCCCTGTGTCCTGGCATGATGAGGGTATGAGGTTGGCAAAGCGGCTCAGCAACCATCAGTTAAAATGACCCATTAGGAGAATTCCTCAGTTCCTGAAGCTGTTTATCAGGTCGCAGACATTAGCACATCGTGGTCCAGTGTGGATAAATTTAGCCTAAGACTCAACAACCGTTTTAGACCCATTGTTATTGGAAAGTCTGTGGCGCGACCTCAAATGGTACATCCACTGTGGGAAACAAACTGCAGCACATTGTGGCTTCGTGAAACAGTGCAGTGGCTTAAAGTGGCTTCACGTGCTGAACTGCTCTCAGGTGAGCTGGAATCAGAGCGCGGATTAGAAGGATGAACCAGATGAAAACCGTCTTCAGCCCACCTGAAACTCAAATAAACAAACCCAAATTGGTGTAACCTTTGAACTGTTGGGCCCTTCTGGTTGTGTGCAGCAAATGGCCGACTGGTGACCTCCAGCGACGCCTGCGCAGCCCCACGTTCCTAGAACGCAGTGGGGAACCTGCAGCTCTCTGCGGGGAGCCGAAGGTCATCGAGTCCACACCGTCTTCACAAGAAGAAGCCAAAGCCACATGAAGGCACTCCTTTCAAAATAGACTCCTGTCTTCACAGGGAGCAACTCAGGTTACCATCAAATGAACTACGGTGCCATCAATAACGTAACGTCATGTGACAGTAAATAACGTCGGTCTGGGGGAAAGAGATTGTTTTTGTTTGTTTTGTTGTCTTGTTTCTGCCAGCAGGAAGTCCCCCGTAGGCCGGGGCGTCTATGTGCTGGTCCAGAAGGCCGAGGAAATGAGACTATAGAGTTTGGTCATTTGGTTTTGTCCATCGACGTCTTGGCTTTTTGCAACATGTGCATGGAAGTAGCTGCATGTGGATCAATGCCGCAGGAGACTTAAGAACATGTTCACCTTTTATAATGTCGCCGACAGCACAATGTCTGACGGAAAAAAGGTCTTGTTGATGGTGAAGGACAAAGTGGGCTTTGTTGGGCTCTGAGTGCTGGAAAACACTCACATGGAACAACTTCTGGAAGAACTCTAAACGTAATAATCACTTGATTACTCAGTATCTCCACATATCAGAAAGCAGTGAGTGAGCGCAGGTTTAACGTTGTGTTCAACCCTCTCATTACTTTCTCTCCGACCGTGATGTCCGAGGTCTGAGTTCAACAATAACACTCTATGTTGGAGAAGTGGGGGTGACAGAGAGGAAGGTGGTGGACAGGGGGGGATAAAGCCCCCTTTGTTGGGGCAAAGCTCAGCGGCACAGCGGCTGCAGGCTGCGACATTCAGATGAGGAGATAAAAAGCACTTTAACAGTTACCTTCTGAGGGCCGAGCCGAGGTTTCCCTTCCAACTGTTGGAGGTGCACGCGCTCTGCTCGGGTTCACCAAAGGTCCAAATGTGAAGAATCAAGTGGCAGAAGGCTGGTGGCCGGTGTGCATGTGTGTGAGAGGACAGAACGCTCTGCACACGACGCATGGACATGCAAATATGTAAATATGCACTTTTTAGCCTGCCCACATTTGGTTTAATTTCTTGGTACTTCTGAGGATAAAAATGATAGAAAAATGTTTCTCTGCAGTGTAGATTAGAGAAAAAAACAATACTTTGACGAAAAGGGCCAGTAAACCTGTAAAAGGAGTGTTTGTCCCTGTGTGAAGTCACTAAATCATACCTGTACTTGTATTTATTAACTTCTCCTTTTTCCTCTAGTAAAAACAAGATTGTGGCCATAAATCAGATAATGTTTCCATAAATTAAAGATACGTTTGTGTTGCTGGATTTATTTTCACACAAACTTATTCATAACTATGAGGAAACGGTTGTTTTCTTTCTCTCTGGACGTTTCCCACAGTCCTCCCTCTTTCTGTGCTGTTTCCTCAAGCCGGCTGCACCAAACATCACTCACTCAGATGCAGAGTTATGGTGCCGGCTGCGCGGGGCACTCGGCTGCGCGTGCACTCGGCTGCGCGGAGCACTCGGCTGCGCGGGGCACTCGGCTGCGCGGGGCACTCGGCTGCGTGGGGCACTCGGCTGCGCGGAGCACTCGGCTGCGTGGGGCACTCGGCTGCGCGTGCACTCGGCTGCGCGGAGCACTCGGCTGCGCGGGGCACTCGGCTGCGCGGAGCACTCGGCTGCGTGGGGCACTCGGCTGCGCGTGCACTCGGCTGCGCGTGCACTCGGCTGCGCGGAGCACTCGGCTGCGCGGGGCACTCGGCTGCGCGTGCACTCGGCTGCGTGGGGCACTCGGCTGCGCGTGCACTCGGCTGCGCGGAGCACTCGGCTGCGCGGAGCACTCGGCTGCGTGGGGCACTCGGCTGCGCGTGCACTCGGCTGCGCGGAGCACTCGGCTGCGCGGAGCACTCGGCTGCGTGGGGCACTCGGCTGCGCGTGCACTCGGCTGCGCGGAGCACTCGGCTGCGCGGAGCACTCGGCTGCGTGGGGCACTCGGCTGCGCGTGCACTCGGCTGCGCGGAGCACTCGGCTGCGCGGGGCACTCGGCTGCGCGGAGCACTCGGCTGCGTGGGGCACTCGGCTGCGCGTGCACTCGGCTGCGCGGAGCACTCGGCTGCGCGGGGCACTCGGCTGCGCGGAGCACTCGGCTGCGTGGGGCACTCGGCTGCGCGTGCACTCGGCTGCGCGTGCACTCGGCTGCGCGGAGCACTCGGCTGCGCGGGGCACTCGGCTGCGCGTGCACTCGGCTGCGCGGAGCACTCGGCTGCGCGGAGCACTCGGCTGCGTGGGGCACTCGGCTGCGCGGAGCACTCGGCTGCGTGGGGCACTCGGCTGCGCGTGCACTCGGCTGCGCGGAGCACTCGGCTGCGCGGAGCACTCGGCTGCGTGGGGCACTCGGCTGCGCGTGCACTCGGCTGCGCGGAGCACTCGGCTGCGCGGAGCACTCGGCTGCGTGGGGCACTCGGCTGCGCGTGCACTCGGCTGCGCGGAGCACTCGGCTGCGCGGAGCACTCGGCTGCGCGTGCACTCGGCTGCGCGGAGCACTCGGCTGCGCGGGGCACTCGGCTGCGCGTGCACTCGGCTGCGCGGAGCACTCGGCTGCGCGGAGCACTCGGCTGCGCGGGGCACTCGGCTGCGCGGAGCACTCGGCTGCGTGGGGCACTCGGCTGCGCGTGCACTCGGCTGCGCGGAGCACTCGGCTGCGCGGAGCACTCGGCTGCGTGGTGCACTCGGCTGCGCGTGCACTCGGCTGCGTGGTGCACTCGGCTGCGCGGGGCACTCGGCCCGGTCTCACATGCAGCCTGCTGGACGCTCGGCTGCTCCCATCGTTTCCTTTACAGCCGCTGATGTTGAACTTTTCTCCTCCGGCATTAAGAGTTTTTTTAGAGCCGTTTCGGGGGCAGAAACGGATCTGCTGCCACCGTACGAAACGCCGCAGTCCATCAACATTTCGTTGACTCAGTTGAACTGTGAAGCTGGAGGGCACGCCGACGCGTTTTACGCAGGAAGTGACATAATTGTGTACATGTTTTTTGAGCAGTTATTCAGCCGGCATTGTTGAACATAGCAGACCTCAGTATTTCCACGCTGGGCTCGGGTTTCATGCGAGGCCATGAAACGTGTAATAAAACTAAACCAAACATACCTGTATTCTGTTGAAGTCCCAACAGGAGCGGCATCGGAGTTCATTACTCCTGCGCCGGCTCCCAGAGGAAGTGGTTTTGATTCTTTTTGTTGCCTTCTTGCTGAAATAAAGGCAGTTGTGGTGCTGGTCTCATGTTTCATGTGGGTTCCCACGCTGGCAATAAGGCCGATCCCCGCTGCCACATTACAGAGGGGAAAGAGACGTGAGCACCGTTAAAATCATGATGAAATATCCTGACAAAGTCATGTTGGATCATATTTTATGTGAGTTTACGGGTAGATTTCCTACTTTACACACGGCTATGACTCCCCTGCTGGACGGGCCGGACGGAGGTTGTCCCATTGGCCGTCTGAGACAAGGGGACGTAGTAAAAGCGATCGTTGGTTCATGGGTCCACATTTTGACAACGTGCGTCTCTTCCTACTCGTCATCTCGCTTTGGACGATTTATAATCGTTTTGTCTCCTTCTGTGTGTTTTCATCTCTCGTTCTGGTCATTTTGTGTCTCTTTGTGTCTGTTGCTTTTCATCATGAGCCTCATTGTGGTTTTTTATGCGCTGTAATCCTTTGTGTCTTTCTTTCATATTGTATCTGTTTGTGGTTTAGATGTTCCTTTCAATAGTACTCGTGGTCTCTTTGTCTCAGTCTCTTCTTGGTGTCCCCCCCAGGACTTAATGCCTCGGTTCCATTGATAAATCCATCCGTGTGCGTGTACTGTCGTATGTTCATCTCAGTAGACGATCCAGCATCTTGGACCGACTGTTGGGACTTACTACGTTCATCTTGGTGGTTTTGGAGCAATCAGTAAAGAAGATGAAGACAATAGGGTTGAAAAAGAAGAGACGGAAAACATTATCGCGGGATTATCTTATCAGGAAATGGTCCCATTCCTGCTGCGAGGGACAAAGAGCTGCGGTCCGCTTACACAAACCAGAGATGGATTCCTGCTGCAGAACACTGCGTCTCCCTCACGAACCGGCCCTTCGTTACGCAACAAGGAGAGAGCTTGGAGACAGAAGGAGACACCCGGAGGTCCGTCCTTCTGCACACAAGAAGACGTTCAAATGTTCTTGCAGGTAAAGTCTCTGAAGACACCAGGACCACAGAGACTCTTCACCTGTTCAGACTCTACCTCCACTAACACACCAACTAACTGCATTGGACTCATAATGGTTCTTATCTACAGCGAGTTGTACATCGGCTTATTTGATGAAATCACACTTTCTTGTTTCTTGTTCTCCTGAGTTTGTTTCCTTATGGTTGAATCCACTTATTGTAAGTCGCTTTGGATAAAAGCGTCAGATAAATGACCTGTGATGTAATGTGATGTGATGTTTGGAGGTCCTGCCGGACCTTCATGTTCTCACCTAAAATGTTGTCTTACGTAAAATCTCCACATTGTCACGTTCACTTGGCCATCGAGATCGGATTAATATCAAACTATTCTCCCTTTTCTGTGTTGACATGATCTGCATTTGTGTTTTGACTCATTTCTGGTCTCTCAGTACTTCGTCCTCCTGCACGGGGGGGGAGGGGGGGGGGGCTGATCTGTACA
>NC_135705.1:675000-705000 GCF_964276395.1 Gasterosteus aculeatus
TCTACTTCTCTGTAGTGACCAGCAGGGGGCGACTCCTCTGCTCCCATAGACGTCTATGAGGAAATGACTCTACTTCTCTGTAGTGACCAGCAGGGGGCGACTCCTCTGCTCCCATAGACGTCTATGAGGAAATGACTCTACTTCTCTGTAGTGACCAGCAGGGGGCGACTCCTCTGCTCCCATAGACGTCTATGAGGAAATGACTCTACTTCTCTCTTGATTTGTTCCCTCAGTAAACATTGTAAACATGAGTTTATGTCGCAGTCTCTAGTTTCAAGTATTCTTCAATACAGCGTGATCATTGAGTGAATGATGGTCCGTGTAGAGTCAAACAGACCATAAAGCAGGAGATGCTTTGGGGCGGGGCTACACGCTGATTGACAGGTCTCTACCAGACGTATACACGGTGTGTACATTCTTTTTCCTCCAGATATGGTCACTCATCAGGACATCACCATGATTACGTCCACTTCTTATAGACTTGATGATCCATAGTTCCGTTTGTGTGGAAACCCTTTGATGTTTTGGAGATTGATGCCATTTTACATTATCGACACCTGCAGATCTGCCTTTATTCTCCCCCTAAATTAACTGATATACATCACAGGAATGTGCAATCGGTCCTCAAAAGAGGGACAAGTCTCCACAACGTACTTTATACTTGCACACACACACAAAAAATACATACTTTAAAAAATCTCACATCAAATCATATTTCCATGAAAAGATTAATGCATGTGGAAGTTGACAGATGATATGCAAGTAAAACACTTGCTCAGATACACACCCACGTGCATGCTGGGAGAGACACACACTGCTGTGAACGGAGGTATCGTACACGGCGAGCCAGATGAAAACAGCTGTTTTTCTTTGAGCGGCTGTTGGCGCGGCTACGTGATAAAATTCCTCCCTGTCAAGGAAAACCACCACCTAGTGACGGTGTAAGAGTTTCACTGCAAACACATTACACCTAAAGACAATAATACCACAACATTCATTCCACACGATTCTAACATGTCCGTTGACCCAACCGGAAGCTTCCACCTGCTCAGGTGAGCTCAAGGCGAACACACATGAAATCAGTAAAAAGGCATTTCTTACTTCCTGTGGAAATAACAGTTTATGTGGCCACAGAGTCCAACATGTAAGAGATTTGCATTTACTGGTATAAACGATTTTTCCCTGCTTACCTTCATTTGAATGGAAACTGTGAGTGTTAAACTTTCATCTGAGGACTTACAGCAGTTGGTTTCCAGGAAAACATGATTTTATTTACTACCCACAAGGCCTTGCATGATCCTTTGTTTACAGCAGAGTGACTCCGATCATCTGATCAAGAACTTGTGTCTGTTCCTATTTACGACGAAGATGCATTTCTACAGGTCAGCCGTTTTTATTTTTTGACAACGTTCACATTTTGTGAATTTTGCTTGTGCGCTTATTGTATGTGTGTCATGCATGTTTCTGTCAGTGTGTCTGTTTCTTGTATTTTCTCTTTCTCTCTTTCCCAAAACATCTTTGTTAGATGGTGCAATAGGGGCGATCATTAAAGTTGTGTTTAATGAAGTTAAGCCCTGTTAACGGACCCTTTTCTTGAGCATTGGCGATGGAGGGCATGTGGTTGTGATTACATCCGAGCGTAGAAAACACAATAGCTCTCTTCAACCCAGGTTCTTGATCCTGTTCACTTGGATTCGGCCTGACACAGATCCAAGGCCACAAACAGCGACGAGGAAACCCAACACCCGTAAACAATCCATGTTTCTGCTTTACTACAGATTTCTGGCCGACCGCAGAGTTCACTGCAACGTAATGTGATTATGGGCTCCGCGGGCCAAAAGGCCGGGCCAGCACGGCCCAGGAGGGCTGTGGCGTCGGGCCAGGACGGCTGTGGCGTCGGCCCAGGACGGCTGTGGCGTCGGCCCAGGACGGGCGTGGCATCGGGCCAGGACGGCTGTGGTGTCGGGCCAGGACGGGTGCGGCATCGGGCCAGGGCGGCTGTGGCGTTGGGTCAGGACGGGCGTGGCATCGGGCCAGGACGGGCACGGCATTGGGTCAGGACGGGCGTGGCATCGGGCCAGGACGGCTGTGGTGTCGGGCCAGGACGTGCGTGGCATCGGGCCAGGACGGCTGTGGCGTTGGGTCAGGACGGGCGTGGCATCGGGCCAGGACGGGCACGGCATTGGGCCAGGACGGCGTGGCATCGGGCCAGGACGGGCACGGCATAGGGCCAGGACGGGCGTGGCGTCGGGCCAGGACGGGCGTGGCATCGGGCCAGGACGGGCGCGGCATTGGGCCAGGACGGGCGCGGCATTGGGCCAGAACGGGCGTGGCATCGGGCCAGGACGGGTGCGGCATTGGGCCAGGACGGCTGTGGCATTGGGCCAGGACGGGCGCGGCATTGGGCCAGGACGGGCGTGGCATCGGGCCAGGACGGGCGTGGCATTGGGCCAGCGGCGCTTCATAACACGGAGAGTCCGCTTTCCATCACGTTCATTTCGAGAAGAAAAAGTACTTACGGATCGTCAAAAACAGGTGACTGGGTTTTAGTCAACGTGTGTCGGTTCACCTGGTGTTGAGACTTCTTCCGTGAGATATCACACCTTCTTCAGATGTTTCTACTGGATTGCTGCTCCAAAAGGCCTTTTCACTCGCTCCACGGAGGAGATCTGTTACTATTTTGATACCTTGTTTCCCCCCAAAATAATGACATCATCGTTTCAGCAAATAACACCTCCAAACAAGCAGCTGCAGGATTTGTGAGTGGAGTCAGTTGTGAGCGATAATAGCGTGACGTTACACAAAGCCCACCAAGGATGGAGGTCCAGGACCGTTTTGTGCTTCCCGTTTCCTGATAAAAGGCGGCATTACTTTGTTCTTCCTGTCCCAATAACAGACAGAGGAATTTATTTCAAATGACTTTTACCACTAAGGACGAGTTTTTCGGAAATATGCTTAAAGGTACAATGAGTGATATCTGATTACCATCTAACAGCACCTCGTTTTTCTTGGTTTTCTTGTTCCTGCCTGTTTGGACTGAAGTCAAAGCAGTTGCGAGCCAGCTGTTCCCCTTGTTTCTGGTCTTGCTAAGCTAACTGCTAAATGCTGTATCCTGACAGTTTTATTTTTACATTTTAGCAAAAGAAGTGTTTTGATGATAACAGAACCGATAAAGAAAAAGTAGTTTATTGTCTTTGAAAAGGTTTCCTTCCGTGGAGAAAAGCTCTTCACAAGGACCATTTTCTCAATCTTAAGACACGAGCAGTTCGATTAGACCCAACAAGAGCCTCTTCCAACTCATTATATTCATCACATTCCAATGGCTCCACGATGAGAGGAAACGTAAAAAAAGAAAGCGTACCGTAAAGTCAATTTCCCCATTATGTTTCATTTCCTGTCGAGCCAGCACACTTTCACTCCGCCATTAATCATGGAAAATATCGCCATAAATCATAGGTGGAGATTTGAATCAGCTGTTTGTATGATCCAGAGCCTTGTATCTGAGATGGGCTAAGGCGTGTAAATGTGTGATAATTAAAGCCAGGCGCTGTGTGTGGGGAACACTGCTTCCCAATGTGCGGTTAACAAGCCTCAGGTCCTCCCTCGGCTTACACGCCGAACACCGCCAAACACTTCCACCTCACAGCGGCGGGAATTTCTGGGACTGCTCTTTTATTTTTATTATATTTAGGATGTTTGAAACTAATAATTTAATGGGAACACTTGTACTGCACTGAAATAACCGTCTTATTAGCACGTCGCTTGATGCTTCACCCGTAGCGTCTCCCTGTTTACATCACATGTCATTTATCTGACGCTTCAAAGCAACTTTCAATAAGTGGATTCAACCAGAAGGACACAAACTCAGAGGAACAACAAAGTGCAACTTCATCAAATAGGCCGATTTACAACTTGCTGCAGGTAAGAGCCGTAATAAGGACAATGTAAGTGCTGCAGCTACAATCCCTTTGAGGACTTGTGATTAAACGTGTTCCTTGTGGCCGCGCGGCTTCGCTGGTCTCCACTTTTGTCCATGTTTAATTATTTCTTGAATTATTGCCATCTAATTTGATTCTGACATTAATGTTCGTGTCCAGTTAAAATGTTTATTCCCTATTTAACTTGCACTAGACTTAGTATTTTATATACTAGTATGTTAACTATTCCCCTCAGTGATTGCAGTGCATGTCCATATATAATAAATACTTTGTCGGGGTCTTTTGGCAGAAGTAGAACCAACATTTTAATGAAAACAAATTGAATAAAGAAAACGCCGGGGTACAAATCTCACAGGCACCGGATCCCACTGGGACGCAGGGACAGTGTTTCACGGAGGAACCGGCAAAGACACCAAAGACCCACATGGTTTAAATACATTGGGAAGGTGCAGGTGATTGGACACAGCAGGGAACAACTAGGGACAGACAATCACACACAAGAGGCAAGAAGATACAAAATAAAACAACAACCCAAACACTGTAACATATCAGGTCACAATAACTGGGTTTAACATATGTGCTAATCTGCTGACATTCTGCTGACATTCCCGACACTTTGGGTCATTTCACGATCACCAGCATGTTAACACGGAAAACGTCGATGGAGAAGATGACACCGCTCAGCATCGGCGTGTTAGCGTGCCAATATTTCCATTTAGCGCTTTCCCCAGTTTACACTTCGTCTGGTAACTTTTTGAGTTCGTCATACATACGTAGAAACACTTGAAATGTACCAGTGATGAAGTTATTTTTAGAAACATAAGTGCTGTGTTCTCGTGGACGTGGGTTTGGTCTTGTTTAAAGGGTCTCAGGCAAAGATAACAGTAGAAATACGTCTTATCTGTAACTGGCGTTTGTTGTTCGCAGCTCAACTCGGGTGAGTGAACGAGTTCCTTCCCTAAAAAGAATGAGCTGATTGTTCACCAACACACAAATCACAAGCTGTAAATCACCGACTTTAAACAAACACGTTCACCCTCTGACTCGGTGTGTGTGTGATGGGGGGATGGGGGGCATTGGGGGCATTGGGGGGGCATGACTGGTAACGGTGGAAGCAGACGGCCGATCAGAATGAGCGTTTTCTGGCGCTTTGCTCGCTGCCGTTAGCGTGACACCGTGAGCTGCACACAAGTGAAAGGAGGTCGAGGTCTGCGAACGGGACGCGAGGTTGGCTGTGAAACGGGCCGCGTTCTCCTCCTCGTTCTGCGTAATTACATCTACGTTGTAGTTCTGAACGAGGGACGTCTGTGACGCCTGAAATGAGACGGTGCCCTTTTGAATGGAGCTCCATGTATGTGCACAGTTTAACGTTTTGCGGTTAAGATATTCATACTGTCATTATTGTTTACAACCTCAAACCAGCAGCACCTGGCTGCTCGGCCTCCGAGTCACAGGGAGCAACAGTTACTGCCTGTTTTTACTGGCACCGGCAATAATGATGGTGATAAAATAAACTGGAAAGAAATACCGACTGTTGTTCTTTGGTAGAAATCCACATGAGTTTTGGGGTCTCAGAAAGCCGATGCAGATGTGGAGACGTGAGTGACTCGATACCCTTGAGACTCAGCAGAAGACCTGTTTCCTGGTGATGCTGAGAAATGACATTCGGTTGCTCCTGGTTCTGTTTCACATACTCTGAGTTAACAGTTTGTGTTTTGTGTGCCTTTGCTCCACAGAACCCTTGTGATCACATTCCTTCTGCTTGATTGCTGCTTTTAAGAAGCATTTTTGATGATTTTTAAGTTTAGCACGTTGACTGATATTCAAAACACAACAAGGACCTTGAGCCTACGTGGTTCGGAATGTTTTTGGGATTTAAGGGTGGAAAAGCTGCTTTTAATGCCTTTTCTTGTCACCCATCACCGGACGTCCTGGTTCTTCTTAGAACTCACCAGCATCTCACGGCGGTTTGAAAAGCCACCGTCAGAGCGAACAGTCCCGTCGGCTTGGATCGCGCTTTGGCATCTGACCGCCTCGTGAATTCCTTCGATAGTTTAGTCTACAGAGTCCGGGGGGGCAGAGGTTCCGACTGATAGGAGTTTGGAGCTCAGACAATTAGACATTTTTTATTGAAGAGTAGTTTATGCAACTTTCCCACATTTGGAGCAGGTCAGACTTGCACTCCATCACTGGCCTGTATTTATACATCACGCATTCTTTGCATGCTTCATAGAAGAAGTCTCGGATAAGGACTCTTCCTTGTTGCATCTGAATGGCAGATTAGTGCTGGAGAAAGGGCATTTTTGAGTATATATATATATATATTTAGTATTTTTCCACACAGAACTTTTTACACCAATCAAAACACAGATACAGATCTGAGGAGAGCAAACACAAGCAGTTACAATCTGTTCTGATTCTAATGTCAGATCACAACGTTGATCATTTGGCTCCTCACCGAAGTGGCCGTCACAGAGCATCGCTGCGGTCAGTCTGGCTCGCCGGTATCGGCTGAGTCCAACGCGCTGTCCTTTGCTACCTGCAGCCACAGGACTCCACCACCATGTCCTCGTACTGCTTGTAGACCACGTTGTTGGCCGAGTCGATGTAGAGGATGCTGATGGGGCTGAGTCGGGTCGGCACGCAGCAGGTGGGCGGCGTCGACTCCGGGTCCATGGAGTTCATCAGGGTCTGTATGATGGCGTGGTTGGTGGGCTCCAGGTGCGAGCGGATGGGGAAGTCGCAGACGCCGTCGCAGTGGAAGGCCTCGTACTCCAGCGGCGCAATGATCCAGTCGTCCCAGCCCATCTCCTTGAAGTTCACGTGGAGGCGTCTCCGGTGGCACCGCGGCCTCGTCTGCATCTTCACCACCTGGTGCTGCGGCGGCGGAGGCGGCGGCGGAGGTTTCTTCGCCGCCCTCGCCGCGGGAGCTCGCCGCGTCCGCCGCTGCGTGAAGAGATATTCGTAGACGGTTTTGTTGTCGTGGCCCGAGCGCGCTCTGATCTCGTTGTAGAAGAGGTCGCGCTTCTTGCTTCGGCCAAAGGCCAGGAAGAAGGCCTTCTCCTTGGTGGTCCTGCCGGGTCGGGCGAAGCCCAGAGCGCGCAGGTCCACGGGGCGGCCGCCTCGCTGCTCCAGCGCCTCCAGCTCGAAGCACAGCTGCTGGGAGTGCTGCTGGTTTCTGAGGCCCCGGAAGACTTTCCACACGTCGAACACTTCCCAGCGGAGCAGATCCTCGGCGGTCTTCGTCTGCAGCGCCGCGGCCGGCTGCTTCCCCGACGCGCAGGCGTACAGCTTCAGGCACGGGGCCGGGACGCCTCCGCCGGGGGCCCCGCGAGGGCCGGGGCGCCTCCTCAGGATGCGCAGCTCGGCCCCCAGGAGCCCGTCTCGCTCCAGGGAGCTGACGTTAAAGAGGTACCTCTGCCGTCTGAGCTGAGGCGCCCGCTCATCTGTGAGGACAAAGACAAAGACGCCAGAGATCAGGCGACGCCGCAATCGATCATTCAACAAGAAAAATCTAACTTCTCCTGAATCCTCAGGAGGATTCAGGCTTCTCTTTGTCACACAGGATGAATATTCTCTCATTTTGAGCTGTTGGACATTTGGAAAACATCACATCGCTCACACACACACACACACACACACACACACACACACACACACACACACACACACACACACACACACACACAACATAGGTTTAACAAAGCATATTCAGTAAGTAAGTAATGTAACGCAGGAACGAGCCGAGTGGTGTGCAATGTTTTCATTTGTCGTTGAGGGAAAGCAGTGAACTTCTAAATGAAATCCAGCAAAGTAACCTCACACACACACACACACACACACTCACACACACACACACACTCACTCTCTGCTCGTTTCTTCTCACGTCATTCTCCTCTCCCTCCCATGCAGGACTTCAGCATGCATGCAAGTCCATTAGAACCAGACAAGGAGACAAGGAGACAAGGAGACCACATCAGACCCGTTATTATGGACCTGCAGCTATTTAACTGTTGATAGACGTTAACCAGCATCTGCTGTGGAGGAAACAAACCATTGGGAACACACACACGCACACACACACACACACACACACACACACACACACACACACCCTGGCATCTCTGTGTGGAAGATCTAATTAAAGCTCAAACTGAAAGTCCTGTACTTTAAAAACAATGGATGAAACTATCAGGGCTTCGTTTTTAACTCAAACTGGAATTATTACATGAACAATATGCCCCCGAATGAAGGAGAGGTCGAAAGGCAAAGAGAGGAAGTGGGAAGTGAGTCAACGAGAAGGAGTGGGAGGGTTGGGGGGGTTGAGGACGTCAGTTACACCTTCGCCCCCGCCGCCCCCCTCCACGGGCGGAGGAGGTCGCCGGCGACTTGCTGAGAACACGCTAAACAAATAAAGCCCAAATTAAAAGTACATCAAGTGCTTGAAACGTAAGCCTTTGGCTAAATATTAAACTCTGGTCATTTAAACAATGTTCTAAACAGTTTTACACCGTAAAATAACATGACACTGGGGGGCCACCCTACTTGTGGCTGTAGGAGTGTTTATTTACCCTCCGGAGGCCGTATATCACTGACAGCAGCAGATGAACATGTAGCTGTGAATAAATACGTACATCTTCAGGGGCCCCTGGAGCTGCAAATCCTGAGTATTTCTCACTAATATTTAATATCCACGACTGAATAAGAAGAAATCAAATTGTTGGTCACAGGTTTTGTTGCATCTGAGGTTTCCCGCTTGTTTCCAGTCTTTATGCTAAGCTAAGAGGCTCCAGCTACGTCCTTAGCAAGCAGATGAGTATCCTTCCCCTCGGCTCCAGATGCCCCAGCTCTCCATCATAGACCCCCAAAGACAGTCTGCACTCAGTTTATTGGTGACCTCCAGACGGGGGCTTGACCTCGGACCGGGATTTGACCTCAGGGTCTCTCCACACATCCAAACCCCTCGCTCGACATGGGTCACCTCTCAGGACTCTATCAACGACAGACATGGGTCAAACCACGGCCAACATAAGACCGGAGACCATCACGCGGGGTGTTAATGGCTCACCGTTCATTACGGGACAACAAGTTGTGTTCATGTGGAAATGAAACGAGAACCCAGAAGTGTGTGTGTGTGTGTGTGTGTGTGTGTGTGTGTGTGTGTGTGTGTGTGTGTGTGTTACCTTGTCCTTTATCCACGAAGCTCGTGATGGTGTTGGCCAGGCCCGCGTCGTGCTGGGCGCTGCTGTTCAGGTCCCCGCGGGACAGGGACCAGTACAGCGACAGCATGTAGTCGTGGGGAACGACCAGCGGCTGTCCCCGAGGCGCCTCCCGGTCGCTCCCTTTGGGGGCCTTTCCTCTGACTCCCCGCTGCGCCGCCAGACCCGCGTGCTGCGCACGGGTGGGTTTCTGGGGAGGTCCCGTGCGCACTGGAGCAGATGCACTGGCCCTGGAAGCACCTTTTGCCAGCTCCTTCCCCGGTGAGGCGACTCCTCCGACCGCAGCTGCCGCAGTGGCGACCCCCTTCCCTGCCGCATGTGCGCTAAACCCCGCGGGAGCGTGCGCTTTAACGCGAGCGTGTCCGCCGGGCAGCCAGGCGCGCGCTAAGCTGGCCGGTGCGTCCCGCGGTTGCAGCAGCGGTTGTGCCCGGTCCGCCGGCACCGAGGACGCAGCGGGGCGGCTTCTGTTAACCGTCTTCTCGCCTTTGATTAGCGGAGGCTGCGCGCGGATGCGCGTAATCCTCGCCGGGTTTACCGGGGACGGTTTCCACGTCCCCGGAGCAGTCACCGGTACCCTGCCCGCGGTTCTTCCGTGCGCTTGCTCTCTTTCCCCGCCGCCGGTCGTGCGCCCTTTTGCCTCTCCAGGCCGGTGGAGATGTGCGGGGTGGTGGTGCTGCTCGGTCGGTCTGGTCCGGCTGAGCGACCCGAGGACGGGATGCAGGTCGATGAGAGTCCAGCAGCTCAGCAGAAGAGAGAGACGCGTCACAACGTTCATCCTAAAGTCCTTGTGCCTCTCGGCAGGCCGGCATCGTCATAAACAGCAGAACTAAACGAGCTGTGTGGTTAAAAGAAGAAGTCCCCTCTGCGCGCGGCCGGAGGTCAAACAAAGCGCGTCCCCCGTCCCCGGGCGGCTGGAGACATTTGCACGGTTGTAAGAGCAAAGATGTGGACTATGACTGGCTTTGATAAGTTGAAGAAACAAACCCTCATCCTGCCATCTGTCACATGTCAGAAGCATGGCGCTGCAGAGACCCGGTCCGTGCGCGGACCACAAGTCCAGGAGGATGCTGCTAAGAAGCTTCTTTAAAGCCCACTTTCTTTTTTCCAAGAGAGGCAAGAATGGCGTCATGCCGCTGCCTCCGTACCCCCTCCCTCTTTCCCCTTAAAGTTTGAACTCCGTCCAGTGAAAATATTTCTCTCACACACCAACCTGCAGGTGCGCGACAATCCTCCAACGAACGTGAGCGCGGGAACTGGAAACGGAATTCTCTTAATTACCGCGTGATGTCATCTGTCCAAACTCATTTAACAGCAATAACTCTTCTAATCTTCCTCCCCTCTTTCCACCGATGACTCACTGGAGCTTTAACACAAAAAGGCACAACCCCCCCCCCCCCCCCCCTCACCACCACCATCATCATCATCATCATCATCATCGTTAAGAAAAAGAGAAAAGAAAAACTTTGCACTATGTCATCTGACGTGAGCACACACACACACACACACACACACACACACACGCACACACACGCACACACGCACACACGCACACACATACACACACGGCAAAAGGTTTGTGTCAAACTAAAATATGGTGATGACCTCACGTCACCAATTCGTTACTGATTGTGTTGATGCCAAACTAAGTTGGTTTTCACCAACAATATAATGCTGCGTTCACACCAAAAGCAAAGCGAATCTTCGCAGCTTTATTTGCACGAGTTAACTCGGTGGACTAGTTGTAGTTAACTCGCCCTCACGCTTTAAAGCGCTGGAAAGGGGGCGTGGCTTATCTTCGTAGCTTGCCTCCGTCAGACACCAGCTGACCTACAGTCTTCATGAAGTGTGTTCAGCTTTGAAAGCAGGACGGCGGTGATGACGAGCAGCATCTCCACGCTGATTGGAGAATCAAACCTTTAAAATAAATCAATACTGCTTTATTTATAGATAACTAATCAACATTCATGTAATGAAGTATTGTCAGGTTCATAAGACGTTAAGTCAAAGTTAACATTTTGAGGGAAATGAATCTAAATGTGCTTAAGATCAGGGACTGTTGTTGCCATGGTAACAGTGAGCATCATGTGGTGAATGTTTACAATCCTCCAGTAAAAATGAGGTTTCTTTTTAATTAAATCATACAACCACCATTCTCATGATTCATACGACCACTAGAGGGCACTGACTCGGCGACTGACACTGTTGTTTATCTCAACCTTCATGTGGCCTTTAAACAATTAGATGACAGAAAATGGAGCGACGGCTCACAGAACCAAACCCACGTTTACCTTTTATCTCATTTTGCTTCGCGAAGGACAGCGGGGCCTTGGCTTTGATCTAAAAGTCTTTGGCAGCGTAACTTACGATGGAACCAGGAGCGCCAGCTCAGCGTAATAATTTCAGTTTAGACCTGCCTCTTAATTAGCGGCCAGAAAGCTTGGGTTCAAATTTGGAGATTTGGGGAGTTGAGGCGCGTCTCTGGAGGTTTGAAACCAGAGCTGTTGGAGTGTTGCTCTTTCCTCCTCGTTCAATCCGTGTCCTTCACCGCTTTGCTTCCTATGAGGGCACGATGGATGAACAGAAGTGATTGGATAATGCGAGGCTGTCACAGATCACCTATGAAACCAACCTGAGTCGATTCGACTAAACCGCCAGAGGATGTGAGGAATGGTGGAAGGCCGGAGAGCTGCAGCACAGAGGAGGCTTGAACAACTTTATGTTCGCTCGAACTGTAAAATGCCTCCCGAATAACACATCTCTGCTGCATTAAGTAAACTGTCTCAGTTCTAATTTCAGCCCAAACCGGGGACTTCATAAGAAGATTATTCAGACAATAAGACACATTAGCAGCGACCAAATCAAAGCATCAACCGCCTCTGACTTTAGTTTCAGTTTCAGCTGTTACCTTTCATCCTTCTTTGCCCAACAAAGAAAATTAAACTAGTAAACTGAAAGCCAAACAGACCATTTAGCTATTTTGAATGACTTATGGATAACGTTTGACCTGAAAGTGGGGCTGGAGGAGGCCATATTGTTAGCATGTTAGCATTCGTATGGTGTATAGCTCTCATTCATTTCTGGACTTATCTTTTGATTCCTTGAGATCGGAATTTCAGAGGTCGTAATCTTAATTTACTTATAACCAGTGAAGAGGACCACATCTGGACTGAGGAGGACATAGAGACTGCACATATGTCTCTTGTTTGGGCCCCGCCCCCAAATATCCCAAATATATTAGAGACCTGTCAATCAACAGTTAGCCCCGCCTGCTTTATAGTCTATTTAACTCTAAATGGACCGTCATTTTCTAAATGAAAATAATTTGCAGGTTCTAAGTTCCTTCAAGAGACATTGTACCATAAATTATCAACTGGCGGTCCGGTTAAAAAATGCCTAGGGGCAAAACGGGGACCAGGGACACAAAACGTCAACAAGACACTCAATAGACCAACAAGAGACAAAGGACACACATGGTTTAAATACACTGGAAAGATGGACACGGGAGGAAACAATCAGGGACACGGCAGACAATCACAGGATTGACACACAAGGCAGGAAGGGGACAACGAGAGAAAGGAAACTACAAAATAAAACAGGAAACAAACTTAATGAGGGGGAATATGTTTGGCAATTGCCTAAATGTTGGAATGCTTCTGTAAAAAAAAAATGCCGTAACACGATAACCACACCAATTGGGATTTTTGTGTACGTCGACACCAAGGTCAGGAACTTCCTGTCTCAAAGTGATGCAGAGAAACTAGTTCTTGTTTCTAGACTGGATTACTATAATTCTTTGTTTTCAGGCTGCTCTTGTAAATCTCTTAAGCCTCTCCAGTTGATTCAGAATGAGTATTAACAAGAACTATGAAAAGGGATCATTTCACTCCTGTATTAACTTCTCTGCACTGGCTCCCTGTTGAATCAAGAATAGATTTTAAGGTACTTCTCCTCACCTACAGTCCAGAAAGTCCACATTCCTTGCAGACTTTCTCTGAGTCTTCTGTCCCCTTATGACCAGAATAACTCGCGAGGCGGGTGTGGAGGCTGATATTTAGATGGACACGGGTAAGTGACACTGTTAAAAACCGTCTGCCGTGAGGTTAGACCAATAACAATAAAGAGTCAATTTGTTCCCACTCACCACGCCTCCAGAACGGGGGCCTTGGAGACACGTCCTGTTGGAAATCTGCCGCTGTGTTTATAAAACATCATTCCAGCGGGGGAAAAAAAAATGTTTAGATGGCAGAAGAAATATAATATATGAATGGTTTGGCTGGACAGATCAGGTCAGTGGGCCATTCTTTACTGTACGATGGGAAACATTCCTCTCTAATTAAAGTTGCAAAAGCAGCTGATGAGTGAGAATATATTTCAATCCCTTTGAAATATCCTCAACATAATAAACTCCCACTACATGTTCAGGATCCTCATTGAAGATCATTGTCATTTTTTATGTATTTTAATTCAGTTCTATGTATTTCATCCCCGTAGTGTGTTTCCATGGAAGGTGTGATTTTAAACAGACTGAGCGGTTGTATTCAGACACTGTACTTTCAAAATGCATATATCTCCTTCTACCTGTAGTGCTCTATATCGCTGGTATCTACATGGATATATCGCTGGTATCTACATGGATAAATCAATGGTATCTTCATGGATATAACGCTGGTATCTACATGGATATATCGCTGGTATCTTCATGGATATATCGCTGGTATCTACATGGATAAATCAATGATATCTACATGGATATATCGCTGGTATCTTCATGGATATATCGCTGGTATCTACATGGATAAATCAATGATATCTACATGGATATATCGCTGGTATCTTCATGGATATATTGATGGTATCTACATGGATATATTGATGGTATCTACATGGATATATTGATGGTATCTACATGGATATATCGCTGGTATCGTCATGGATATAACGCTGGTATCTACATGGATATATCGCTGGTATCTACATGGATATATCGATGGTATCTACATGGATAAATCAATGATATCTACATGGATATATCGATGGTATCTTCATGGATATATCGCTGGTATCGTCATGGATATAACGCTGGTATCTACATGGATATATCGCTGGTATCTACATGGATATATCGATGGTATCTACATGGATAAATCAATGATATCTACATGGATATATCGCTGGTATCTTCATGGATATATCACTGGTATCTACATGGATATATCACTGGTATCTACGTGGATATATCGATGGTATCTACATGGATATATCGATGGTATCTTCATGGATATATCAATGATATCTACATGGAACACCACAGACATTCTGCTCCATAAGAACTTTAGTGTCATTTGTTTCTCGACTTTTACCGTTTTGTTTCTCTTATTTTCACAGTTGTTTAACACTAACCAAGCGCCCCACTTCTTGGAAACGGCTCTTTTTTCTTTTCACTGCAACAGTCGACACCTTCCAGCTCTTAAAGCCCCTCACTGTGCCCCCATCTGCTCCGTCTTTTGACAGAAGTTCTGCTCCCCGTCTTGTGTTTTCTTTTTCTCCGAGACTCGGTAATTGCCTTGAAACCAAAACCCAAGGTCGGCGAATGCGTATTTACTGCATTCCGCTTGTACCAGCTGCTCTTCCAGTGCCCCCTTTTGGCTAATATAAGCCAGGGCCTCCTCTGGGAACAAATTGGGAACATCCAGTCCGCAATAAGTAGTTTACAGGTTGCAGATGGGCCAAACAATGTGACACTGATCACAGCAAGAGGCTGTTTATTGGAGGATGAGTCAACTGAAACACCACAGACCTCTATAGACTTCTTTGTAGACCATACGTGGACCTCTACGCAGACCATACGTGGACTATAGGTGGAACTCTATATAGACCTCCAAGTAGACCTCTGTGTAGACCATATGTGGACCGATAAGGAGACCATACGTGGTCCATAACTTAGAGGGTCCACTTTTCATGTTTCGAGGCACCAAGTGCAGAGTCCTCCTAAAAGTACACTTTGGGTGCTAGACATAAAAGTTATTCATTAGATACAGCTGAATGTATGTAGAGTCCTCCAATTTTCTTCAGTTCTTGTTTCGACGTCAGAGGGTTGAAAGACTGCACTAAAATTACAGCTTTCAATCGTAAGCAGCCAGAGTGTCATGTGGTCATGTGCTGAGAGGCTTGATCCCGAGAGAAAGAGCCCCTTCTCTCCGCCGGAGAGGCCTCTCTTTTCCACCTGAGCCCACAGGTGTTTGCTTAACGGGTCTGCGGTTTGCAGCTCAGTCATCTAGCTTCACCCTGGAAATGTTGACTTTTGCTCTCCTCCTCCCTGGAGCCTGGCAGCCGGGGAAAAAGAGAAAAAAGCCACTCTGGCTCCTGATAAACGGTGTGTGTAAACATGTCCGGGTGTGTGTTTTACCATGATGATGATGGTGGTGGTGGTGATGATTGTAGCCTATCACCTTCCACCCCCCCCACCCTTTTTCCTTTGACGCACGGGGGAAATGTGTGCATGTGGAACCGGCTGGAGGCAACGTGAGGATGAAGCCTCGCAGCCTGAGTGCAGGTGTTTCTGTGTTTGCTCAGAGGGACGCCACTTTCTGCCTGGGGGCAAGGAGCTGTTGTCGTTCAAAGGAGTAGTTTCTTTACAGTAAATATAAATGTATATTGTCTGCAGTGGCCTAGCGTAGTTTTTCATTAAGCCTGTAAGTGGGGGGAAACGTTCCAAAGTCAACAAAATCAAAACGCTTTAGCCTTGATAATTCAATTCGTTTTATTTTGTAGAGCCCAAAATCTTAAATTGAAATTTGCCTCAGAGGGCTTTACAGTCTGTACACATCCTCTGTCCCAAAACCCTCACGCCAACACAGGAAAAACTCCCCAACAAATGAAAACCCTTCCATGGGGGAAAAAGGCAGGAAACCTCAGTGGGAACGTCCGAGGAGGATCCGTCTCCTGATGGACAGACTAGAATGATGTCATGTGCACAGAATGAACAATGTAGAAGATGAACAACACATTCAATTCATATGACAGAAATGATTAAAATATGACGAGTAGTAAGCAGTTGTACGACAGGACCATTGAAGGGACAACCACCATCAGATAGAACCACCATCAGAGAGAACCACCATCACATAGAACCACCATTCCATAGAACCACCATCACATAGAACCATCATGACATAGAACCACCATCAGATAGAACCACCATCAGATAGAACCACCATCAGAGAGAACCACCATCAGAGAGAACCACCATCAGATAGAACCACCATCACATAGAACCACCACCAGATAGAACCACCATCAGATAGAACCCCCATTAGATAGAACCACCATTACATAGAACCACCATCAGATAGAACCACCATCAGATAGAACCCCCATTAGATAGAACCACCATTACATAGAACCAACATCCGATAGAACCACCATCAGATAGAACCACCATTAGATAGAACCACCATTACATGGAACCACGATTATATAGAACCACCATCACATAGAACCACCATCACATAGAACCACCATCAGATAGAACCACCGTCACATAGAACCACGACCATAGAACCTTCCTCACATAGCTAGCAAGCCTCCGAAAAATGTTCACCTTGCGGCTGGCTAGTTAACCAGCAGCTAGCCGCTAAATGAGGGAAATGTATGTAATCAGAGCAGAATTAACAAGCTAACGAAGGAGCCACCAGCTGGCTAATGGCGCCATGATTTCATGCAACACTGGTCACAGTAAAAGATGTTGACGGTGGACTCTGAGGGGATTTATGTTTCCTTTCCTTTGTTCTTCCTTCAGCTGATGCTGTGACGTTGTCACGACAACGGCTGTAACGCTGAAAGACGCTGTTAAAGGTATTATTTTCCTGTTTTGAAGCTGTCCAACAGCTTCTGTTGTTGTGGCGTATTTTTCATCCAACTCTTTCTTCTTCTTCTTCTACACCTCCCCTGCGTGACCCCCCCCCCCCCCCCCCCATCCTTTACCTACCATGCGACTGCGGCACATGTTTATTTTCACAGTGATACATTTTCTGGGGATCTCTGCCAGGGACAATATTATGCTGGAAACATACAGGTATTAACTGTCAAGATTTTAGATGGTCAAATAAACCGGGGGGGGGGGGGGGGGCATTGGCACGGCCCAACAGAGAGGAGATTGTGTGTGAACAGCCTTACTGCTAATGAAACACACGAGGGGGGGACGCCGCTCAATCACTAATAATTACTCCTCCCTCCATCCATCCATCCTCTCTCTCGCCCTCTTTATGCCGTCCCCCCCCCCCCCCCGCCTCCCGGTCCAGGTGATTTCCAGCCAACCCTGTCATTCATCTTGCCTGCTTTTGATTCCAGTGCGACATTCATTACACGCTCATTTCCTGTCGGGGGCTCTCCGAGGCCGTGAAGGCCGGCCTTTCATGCGTCTCTAAGCCGTCTCTGGTGCTCCTGACCTTCGGCGGGCGGGTGGACGCCGCCGGGACAAACGATGATGGATCTGTGCTGGTGGATTCACGCCCGGCTGCCTGCGTTGGCTTTGTGGTTTGAGGGCCGTGGCTTCAGCCCTTTAGAGGTGAAATGAGTCTTAAGAGGTGAAGAAGTGAGACGGGTCGACTGTCGAAGGGTTAATTACATTACTGTTGGTATCAGTTCTTGTACACTTTACAGTTTTGCTTTCGTAATTAATCCATGTTGCATTTTACTTTTTTAATTAATAATTTTACTTTTACACTATTCATTTTCATCCTTTTGCTACTGTGATCTATTTCGCAAAGGTGTCGGTATAATTTTTTTAACTTGAATTGATCATGTTTACATCTTCATTCTCTTGTTTTTTTCGGTATTATTTTCTGGTGTGTGGATCACCGGATGCTGCCGCGCACCCGCTGATCTTTACGTTTAACTTCATATTATTATGTAATGAGTCCTGTTACATCACTGAAGGACGTGACAGAGACACTGAATCATCTGCTCGAGTTGGTTTTGATGTATCACACGGTGAAGTAATGGTAAACAGATAGATGGTAAACGGTAGATACACTTTTCTAGTCTTCTGACCGCTCAAAGCGCTTCAGCTTCATGTCATCATTCGGCTGAATGACACCCTGATGACAGCAGCTATCTAGTATAATTCTACACTGTGGTATTACTACTTTTACTTACGAGATAAATTACGTGATGATGAAATACACAAAAAAAGGCATTCATCAAGTGTTTTGGGGCTTGTTTATAGAGATTTGGAATACGTTTTAATGTTGTGCTGCTGGCTTGTGGCCAGTAGGTCAGATGGGGGACAATCATTGCATTAAAACACAGTTTTATAGCCTGCATGGTTAAACAGTGTCTTATATATCGAAAATTCACAAGATTTAATTTCAACACCTGTTTTACCTTACAATCAATAATTATGTCTACATCTTTTAAACCTGACGCTAGCTGTAGCTTCTCACCAGCAAGACAAACATCTGTCTCTGGTGTCTCTACAAACCGTCTTTTTAACATTGAGATGAAGGCAGGAATGTGACTGTGTCATTACGGACGCGAGTACAAGTGCAGCTTGTTCTTTGTTCTTTGCTTGAACATAAATCACTGCATCGTCATTGGAATATCTCCCCCCTCGCAGACACCGGCAAATCATTTATGTATCAGCTGAATAATAAATACAAGCAATTACATTTTATTTATAGAATTAGATTATCTACAAATACAAGTGCACTGGGGTGACACCACATGGTTCTATCTGCTTCTGCACATCACATCATATTCACCTTAAACAAATACGTTTAGTTATATATATCCAAGCTGGGGATGTGAGACCAGAGCGTCCTCTACAGGCAGAGACGTGTCATCACCGTCTTAATTCTGCTGCTCTAAAAGGTGAAATATGAGCTGAGAACACGTCTCACTATGAACCAAACTCAAGCTTCCTCTTGAGTTGTATGAAGGTTTTATTCAGAAGTGGACCAAGTATTATATTAAGTTATTCAAACGAGCTCTGATCCGCTGAGGCTTCTTCTGCAGAACAAGATCAGTGGGTGGAGCTGGTGGTGACCATGCTGAGTATTTACCTTCATCGAACAATGTTCCCATTAATCTAGACAGAAATGTCTCCTTCCTCCATAAGGACTCTGCTGACACACCCAGAAAACAGAGACAGACGGTACTGTCTCCTACTTCAACATCCCAGCTGCGAGTCCCTGAGTTAAATCCATCAGAGCCCAGAACATACCAGCGTTCCTCAAACCTCTCTGGATTATCAGGAAGCTTCGTTCTCTCTCCTCGTCTCACACTGGTCAGATCTTCAGACAGAAGGAGGTTTGGATGAGCGTTGTTTGGGTCCAGAACCACAGGAGTGTAGGAGAGCATGTCCTTCATCTCGCTCCAGATGTTGCCCAGGTGATTGGCCTGGTCTATCAGAGCCTCTGAGAGCAGCTGGTGATTCTCCAGCAAGGGGCGCTGCTGGACTCGTTCTGGCTGCAGATGGTCCAGACAGAAGAGTCTGAGCTTCTCAGAGTGAAGACTGCAGAGAGTCTCTGAAGCTCTCTCCACTGAGAAGGACTCACAAAGGTTCTTTAACACCAGGTTTAAAGGTGGTTCTGATCTTGAAGATCTTCTCCTACAAACTGGACACTGAGCTTGTTTCTCTCTCCACCAGCTCTTCAGACAGACTTTACAGAAGCTGTGGCTACATGACAGAACAACAGGATCTCTGAAGACTTCATGACAGACCGGACAGCAGAGATCAGCAGAAAGTACAGCAGTCATGGATCCCCTCCCTCTTCTACGAACATTACCGTTTCCACTCAAACTCACCTTCAGTATGTGGAGGAAAGGAAAGAACGTGCTCCCTTGTTGGTCAGGAGAACCAGGTGAGGGGCAGAGCTTCGCCACACCTCTGATGAATGTTGTTGGTTCAAATACATCACTGAGGTGTGTCTCAGTCCAAAGTGCTGATTTATTGCTGAACATGTGGACTGAGGGGGGTGAAGCTCTTATATGTGTGTTCAAAGGTAGTCTGGATGTAGGTCAAATGTAGTGGAGCAGGTGAATATCATTTAATTAACTCCTGAGAGCATTGGTTCAATAAGGACTCATGGAACACCGAGGGAAAGGAGTGTTGTGCAGTATCTATGTTTCTTTATTCATGGTTACATAATGTCTACGAGTCACTACTGGATGACACCAGCAGGCGGCCTGATGTCCTAAACCTTCTTCATGGAGCACCTAGAAGCTGCAGGGACCCCTCGATACAGAACTGGAGTTACATGGACGTAACCTTAGTTCTAACTCACACAGGCTCCGCCCTCTATTGGACTCCGGGATAATAGGGGGTGGAGCCTTCTGAACACCCAAACACACAACATCGCCCCCCCCCACACTGATCCTGAGCGGTTACAGGTCGGTGGTGTGGATGTAGTTCCCCATCGGCTCAGTTTGGAGTGGAATTAGTTTTCCCCCATCATCTTCCTGAAGGTGTTTACTGCTTTCTTTTATTATGAAGTTAGCATAATTAGCTTCAACGCTAATACATCAATAGTTATAATCCAATAATGTAATATACAATCTGCATAGTAGGTCAACACCTTTGACCTTTTACCTCACATTTTGAATCCAGTACATTTACTTCTAACTAGGTATTTCTGCAATAACGTCTAATATGAATACTTCCTCCAGCACTACACCAAGTACACGAGTAACCTGAGTACACAATATACAATGATGCACACACTTGAGATGTAAACATCTCTCTGCTGGTGGTGAACATCTTTATGTACGTAAGCGTTTGTGTGCTGCTCACACACACACACACACACACACACACACACACACACACACACACACACACAAACACACACACACATTACGATATGACTTTGTCTGGGGTTTTTCCAGAATCATCTTATCTTGTGTGTGTGTGTGTGTGTGTGTGTGTGTGTGTGTGTGTGTGTGTCTGTGTGTGTGTGTCTGTGTTATTGTGTCTACTCATTGGTTAATCTTTGTGTTTTATCACCCTGGAGGCAGACGAAAATCTCCGCTGGTGGAACTTTGTTTAAAATAGAATTCCACTGACCTAAAAACACTTTAATCATAACGGGAGGGAAAGACGTACAGGCCAGAGTTTCCAAACCATTTCAACTTGTAAACCTTTAAATCCTGATTGTGACCAGTTAACAGAATAAAAGTCCCATTTTTTATCTGAATCATTTGGAGGAAGAATAATCAAAAACATCAGTGTGAAGAGGGGCTAAAAAAACAAACAATTGAGAAAAAGGGGGTTTTCTGCCTTGACAATAAATCAATTAAATATTTATCTGTGTGTTTTTAAATACTATGCATATTATCACAATATTTTGCATTAAAACTGTAAATTGCACTCGATAACATTGGCATTTTTTTATCCTATTTCTATAGGGTTTTAACCCTATTTCTAGGGTTAAAACGTAGAGACATTGTACTTTACTTCAATTACAGCTATTTTAGTATTTCTCACTATTTTACGCTTCTATTCTTTACAAACAAAAGTATTGTTTAAAAGTAAACAATAACCAACCGATAACCATCTGTCGACACTGTAGTTTCATTTTCTATGCGGGACTTTTACTTGATGCGCAGTTCTTTCACAGTGTATCGTGTGTACTTTTACTTTCTATACATTCTTCAGTTCATTCACTTCCTCCTCTGGTGGGAGGAACCAGGGAAACAAAAACGGGAACCAGGGGATTTGATGACGTTACGAAGCTGCAAGGACGGTGACGTCACGTGGAAACGGGAACGTGGTTAGACCCTAAAGAGAGAAAGAAGCCGGCAGGGGAAAAAAAGAGGTGGAACTTCTGTGTTATTTCACCGGAAGATGTCGTCACTTCAGAATTTCCACAGAAAGTCCGCGGAGCGTCCAGCTTCCCCCCCACGGGCCCCACGGGCCCCACGGGCTGAGACGCCACCGAGCGGGTAGTAGACCAGGTGGTAACACGGCACTGCCCCTGATGTTATTCAGTCTCAGTCCTCTGTGACGAGCAGGAATCCAACGACCATGTTCTAACCACCTATCCAGCTCATTTGAACGTATCCTCACCATCTCCTCCAATCAGCCGCTGGAGCGTCCGGACGCTGCGGGGGATCAGCTGACCGCTGAACACGAGCGGATGTCTACAGAACTGTTGAAAATCGGCTTATCGAATAAACTTGCACTTTCTTATTCTTCTGAGTTTGTATCCTTATGGTTGAAATGCTCTTATTTTATGTCGCTTTGGATAAAAGCGTCAGTTAAACGACATGTAATGTGATAATATATACTGTGACATGTTGTGTGAGAGAGATTACACATTTACTTTAGTAAAAAGAGTTTAGAAGGTCAGTGAAGGGCTCACGATGTGTATTATGTGTCAACCATCCTAGTGAATGGGATGTTGTGATATAATATATATATAGAAAATTAAACTACATATATATATATATATGTGTGTGTGTGTGTGACGGATTTACCGTAAACTACATAGGAGGTTTAGCGCAACGTCACAGCTCGACGCTGATTGGAGGAGAGCGCGCGGGGGGGCGGGCATATAGAGCCGATCGAGCCGCGCAGCAGTCAGTAAAGAACCGAGCGGCCGGCGGAGAGACACGAAGAGACGCGAAGAGACGCGATACGAGTGAAAGACGGGCAGAACTGGTCGGACTATAACTGGGACAAAACAAAAGACGAAGACACTCGAAGAAACACTGACTCGCCGCACTGGTTTTAAGTCAACGTTCAATGATACTGTTATTTTTCGAAGTCACGATACCTAAAATGACGCCCGCGCTGCGTGTTTGCCTCGTGCTCCTTCTGTCCGCCTCCGTCCTGTCAGAGTCGGTAAGTTGTCGTTTTTCTCCCGAACATTTCCAACTTTAAATCAAAGTACGGGGAGTTGTGAGCAACTTTAGCTAGCTAGCTTTAGCGCTAGCCGAAGTGACGCCGCCTCGCGAGGGAGACGCTCGCGCTGACTGAGCCCTTTTACGTCAGCGTCTCTTCACCTGTGCTGCTGCTGCTGCTGCTGCTGCTGCTGCTGCTGCTGCTGCTGTTGTTGTTGTTGTTGTTTAACTCGGGGGAGTTTATTCTCCGCAGCCTCCATGTTGTTCGCCAACTGGCGTAACGGCTCCGGGAGTGAGCTGCTTGCTGTTGTTGTCCCGGAGGACCCGGATGTTCGGGGGACTCGTCCTGCCTCTCAGGGGCCACATGGACATTTTCAATCCGATCGTCCCAAACAAAGACCCCGCATTTGTTTGAACCCCCCCCGCCGCTACGTGGTCCCAGAAAGTAGTTTTATGTTTTATTCCTTTACAGCGTCGCGTTGCCAAGTGGTGGTTTTAAGACACACGGAGTTTGTGTTGGTGCATAACAACAAACAAATGAGTGGAAACAAACAATACACGTACAACAATAAAGCAACGCGCGCATGCTTTTCATTATTCTGTTATGAGGCTAAAAGCTTCTCAGGAGTGACTTGTTGACTTGTTTGTGAGCTCTGACCCCCCTGTAAATGTTCTTGTACTCTAGTGGAGTCTGAAGTAATTCAAAAGGAAGCGACGATCCTTTACATTCCTCAGTGCCTCCAGCCCCCCCCCCCCCCCCCCTTTTGATTTCCACACTGGAATGTGACCTCTGGTAACCTTGACCGGCCCTCTTGGGCATTTTGCACACATGGCGGGTTCTCAATAGGGCCCCGAGGCCCGTTTTCATTAAGAGGGCCGCTCACATGAAGGTGTGTCCGCGCTGACGGGCCTCAAATGGCTTCGTCTTTCTTTCTGCTCTTCAAACGAATCGCCGCTTTCTGGATTTTGTCCGCCGTTCTTAAGCCCGCGTTCCTTTGACGGATCCTTGGCCTCTGAGCTCGGCCCACTGAGGTCATTGTCTGGTGTTCCCAGCTAATCGATGACAAAAGAGCCGACGGCACGATCGGAATGCTTCTTTCTTCATCCGCCGGAGTCCAAGAGACTTTGAAGTTCTTGTCCCGCCACGGTACTGCTTCGGTCAGCAGCGGTCCCCGTGACAGGACGCCTTTCCAGTCGGGCCTCGTGTTTTAATCAGATTCCGCCCGGAACCGAATCCTCTGGTTTCCACTGGCGTCAGCGCGGCCGGTGTTGTCTGAAGGTGAAGTACAGCTGCCGTTGTCCTTATTGGTTGTTTGTCCTCCGCTCGGCCCCCGAGTGCTTCTCACAATGTCGCCGGTTTTGCATTCAGCCCCAAATAATTTGCACGAGAATGGACGGATTCTTTGTGTGTGTTTTGCGTGACCAACTGTACCTCCAGGATCATCCTGCATCGCTGGATTATCAAATGCTTTCTGGGGTTGAACGTTTGCACACGGAGGAGTTTCCCCGTCTTCTCCTTCTGGCAGCCAATGATCCGATGCCATGAAGTCTTCTCAGAACTATTTTAACATGAGGATTTTTTTGTTAGTCTAAGAATTGATGTAGTTAGTCAGATCTCAAATGGCATTTACACACACACACACACACACACACACACACACACACACACAGGGCCTTTATTTGGTGTGTGTGCATCTAACCAGGACACCAGTCGGTACAAGTAGAATTGGGCCAAAACATTTTTTCCATTTAACTTTATTTTGCCACAAAATGGCAGCCAAGTATCACATGAAATGATCGGGGGGGGACGGGGGGGGGGGGTGTTGGATAACAACAAAATTGTCTTTCCTGAAAAGGTCGTGAGACGTTGGACATCACAGAGGATAAGGAAACACATTCCTGCGGGCTGGTGTTTCTTGTCTGTCCTTTCACACGGCGAACCTCCTCCACGGCGCCGTGTGAAAGGGCCAGATGCCTCTGTGGGGGGGCCTGGAGGCTTACCCCCAGATACCTCGGTCATTGATACGCTCTCGAGGCATTGTTTGCCTTCAATAGAAGGGCCGGGACAGACGGCCTCTTCATGGGAAGTTTCGGACCTCCACGCTGAAGAAGGCCGGACTGATGCATCCTGGGACGCGGTGTCAGCAGCAGCGCTTCCATATGATCCATTTCATAATGTGTCCCGAGCAGCCTGATGCCCGTTGAGCCACTCGGCCTGTTGGGGCGGCGTTTGCGTCATGAGGGTCTCTGCTCCCATAAGAGCCATTTCCTTTCTTCAATAGCCTGTTGGAAGTTCCACGCTGACTCATTACGTAACCTCCGGCTCCTCTCTGGGCGAGGCGCTGCTCCAAAGAAACATTAAGAATCCCGTTTAAAGCTTCGGACCACCAGCGGATGTGACTCGCGCTCCGATACTCTGAGGATTCCCATAAATGTGACTCAGCGGGCTTGTTACAGCACGACGGTGGAGAACACACACACACACACACACACAGGGGTTTAAATGAGGACATAATGGAGCACTGATCCACAACCAGGGGGACTTTACCCGGGGGGGGTTACTCGTTGCCGTGGATACGGGCAAAGAATGTGGAGCAGCTCAACTTGTTTAAAAACAACAAACTCATTTGTTGCCTCGCTGATGTGTCGACCGTCATGCTGTGGGTGTTCAGTGTGTAATAAGATGGCAGATATGACACAAGTTATTTCATCTCAATGAACATGTAAAAAGATCAAACAGAAGGTCCCAGAGATTAAGGTGAACAGAGGAATCTCCCCCATGGGGGCCACTTATAAAGGGTGTGTGTGTGTGTGAGAGCAACGGGCTGATTAAATTAGGCGATGTGATTAGAGGAGGTTGATGTTAATCCTCAGTGATTTAGAGAGACGGTGTGAGATCACATCAACACCCGTAGATCAGATCTTTGAGGGGAAAAGACCAAATAAGGAGTCGATCCCAGCGATGAGCGACAGTAGAACTTAATGGGATTAAAAAAGGACGAGACCGTAGTTCATGTGCTACTCAGTTTCTTGTTCATCCTCCCACCGTTTAATGTGTGAAAGTTCAACTGGTTTGTTTGTCTCTGGTGTCCCAACAGGTGAGGGAGACAGAGACATGGATGCCCATGAAGACCACTCAGACGGTCGCCATGTCGACGCGCCACCACAGCGTGGAGTCCTCGGGGGACGGCTCCGACTTCGGCTTCACGGACGGCGAAGAGGATAAATACGAGGAGGAAGACGACGATGACGATGATGACAACTACACTGACCCGATGGACGAGGAGTTCTCCGGTTCCGGGGACGAAGGTCGGTGCTCAACAACATTTGAAAGGATGTTAGTGATTGTGAAGCTTTTTAGGCAGAAGATTACATGAAGTATGTCCTTGTTTCCACAGACGCTCCTGTGAGGGAGTCGGAGCCGTCTGCTCAGGTGGGTTTTCATTCACCGCGTTCTGCCTCTTCACGTCGTTCTGTTTTTACTGCAAAGTCGGCGAGATGCTGCAGGAGAACGGACACACACATTTAAACAAAGATGTTCTTCTTCAGCCCGAAGTCCACAACAAGAAGGTCCCGGAGGAGCGGCCGCCTGTGGAAAACGACCCGCGCGCCAACGAGATCCCGATGCCGACGGAGCCCGTCGACACACACCCGTCCAACGTCCTCATGGCCCACGCCGGAGACAGCATCTTCAACAAGACGGAGGTCCTCGCAGGTCAGTGCGGCTCCAACGCGCCGACGCCGCTGTTCTCTTCTTCTCCTCTTTTAAAAGCCGGTTTGTCTCCTGCAGCTCTGATCGCAGGCGGCGGTGTCGGCCTGATGTTCGCCGTGCTCCTCATCGTCCTCCTCATCTACCGCGTGAAGAAGAAGGACGAGGGCAGCTACGACCTGGGGAAGAAGCCCATCTACAAGAAAGCCCCCACCACGGAGATCTACGCATAGACACGAACCCAATCAGCCTCACTGTGCCTCGTCATCATCTTCATCGTACCTCCTCCGCTTGGCTCAACAGCCGCTAACGCATCAGCGATGGACTGACTCCTCCCACCTGATGCATCCTCCCGTTACTCCCCTCCAATCGGAGGCTCTGTTGGGGCTTCTCAGCCCTCCCCCATCAGGAGCAGAACACTAAACGCTGTGCAATGATTCTGTCTCGGTACAGTAAAGTCCAGTTATTTATTTTACCCTCTGTGATCCTTTAGAGAAAAAGTACCTGTGTGAACACTTTTTATTTTAATTTTCTTTTTTTAGAACGCTTTGTAACGCAGAGAGATTTCCTTTTATTTTCTATTAAAGATTCCTTCATGGCGGGAAAAGAAGTGAGCTCAGCGTTGGTCCAATTCATTGAGATTTAATAGAAACCGACGGTTCTCACGCTTCTTCCTCCTCGTCAGGCTGACGCGTAGCGCCTGATAATATGCTAAGCTAATCGCGTGGGAGAGTGTGTCTCTCACACACACACACACACGCCGGTACGACCCTGTTTAGGACTCTGGAGCGATCAGCACCTCTCGCTCAGTTGGCGCCACAGCCTACAGACGGTTAGCTTAGCACAAAGACTGGAAACTGTTAGCATGCCGTCGGCCAACATCTCACGATCAGAGTTTTTTTTTGTTTTTTTTCTCAATGTCGTTTCATGGTCCTAAAGTTCCTCAGTTTGCAAGTCGTGAGCTGGATGTGATGCTGATGTGTTGATGAAAACTAATAATCTTCCACATAACTTTTAATTTATTTTTCAAATGAAGATTTGTGGGTTTTTTTACTCTTAAACGAAGGATGTACTCTGAGTGGTACACGGTTATGTATTTTGTTACCTAGCTGTCTCCAGTCTTTGTGCTAAGCTAAGCTAACTGGATGCTCGTCTATGAATCAGGAGCTTGTTAAAACATTTATTAAAGACTGTTGAACTGGTGATTTTGGTACTTTTAGTGTCAATCTTTCTCAAAAAGCTCCACTGACGTTCAATATTTCCGTGTTTGGGCCTCTGAGCCGGTTTGATGTTCACGTTTTATAACAGTTTGTGTAAATATTCAAATATTAACTTGGTACTTGGCCACATAACTACCAAATATCTAAATGCCAAATTGTTTTGTTCCCCCCGACATTGACGTTCATGTGATTTCCTGTAAATTAGAACGGTTTTGATGCTACGGATGCTAACGCTAACTCCTCTTATTGATCTGTTTTTTTATTATTAATTTAAATGTAAGATAATTCAATTCCTTTCTTTCAGGTTGGGGTTTGTTCCCCTTTTTAAAGCTGTTGTATATGTGATTTAAAAAAAGATTCCTTTTTGTTCAGAGGCAAATAGTTTTGAAATGTTTCATTTTTTTAAGTGTTTCTATTCTCTTTAGACCGTGTTTGTTGTTTTTGTATTTATGTGGTTTGTTCGTAGAAGGACCGCTTGTGTGCTCGTTGTTCAGACGAAATCAAGCTTCAACTTCTAGTTCTTTTTTTTTAATTTCTTTTGCTCCGATGTCCTTTGAGATTCCAGAGAAGATCCGATTTAACTTCACGTCTGTGTGGGTCGGACAGGAAGCTTCGCTCGGCGTGGAAGAGAAACGCGATCTGCTGCTTGATGTCGCATATGAATCACAGCCAATGAATCATTGGTTTCTTTCTAAAGGTTCTGATGCATTATTGGAAATAAAGCGATTTTTATGCACATTAACCTTTTAAAAAGCTTCGTCTTTTCCTTCAATGTTTTGTCAAATTGATCCTTATTAATAGAAAACTTTAAATACATTTAATCGCTTTCTTAAAGATAATAACTTCAGTATAACCATTGAGCAGAATTTGTGTGTGTGTGTGTGTGTGTGTGTGTCAGCGACGTATCCTACTTTGTGTTAATCTGCATGTAGCAGACGTACAATATCTGGAAATACTTCAGCATAGTACACAGACCCGGACACAATACTAGAGCAGGTGTACCACCTTGCTATCGTGGTGAGGTCAAAGCGGTTTGACCTTTGACCTCACCGCACAAGAGACTTCATCCCTGAAAAGGAAATACGACAATTTTGTTGTCTGTTAAATGCAAAGAACAACTTCCTTAAGGGGATCAATAAAGGACACGTTCTTCTTTTCAATATATAGACCTAAATGTCCCAGGAGGGGGGTGTGTGTGTGTGTGTGTGTGTGTGTGTGTGTGTGTGTGTGTGTGTGTGTGTGTGTGTGTGTGTGTGTGTGTGTGTGTGTGTGTGTGTGTGTGTGTGTGTGTGTGTGTGTGTGTGTGTGTTCACACACAGTCATCAAACAAGCTGCAGCTCGTCGGCCTCGGAGCTGCAGGAATAACTCCCAGGTGAAGCCAAACGCTGACGACACACACAGACACACACACAGCGTCATGCTCTCATGTCGACACGGCGTTAGAATCGGACCTGACGGGGAGGTGGACGCTGTCTGTTCTTGTCGGCTGCTTCGTGTCTTCATGGAGAAGGAAACACGATCCGTCGTCTTTTCTCAGAAATAAAATGTAAAACATTCGGAAATAAATGATGATAAATCCCTCGTCAGCAGTTGGAGCTCCGCCTCTTGTCTGTCTGTTGTCTCTGTATCTGCCCTCTTATGTCTCTCGTCTTCTTTCTATTTGGTCTGTCTGTCTCTTGTCCCTCAACCTTGGTCTCTTGTTTTCAGTCTTTAATCTTCTGTCTCTTGCTTCTTCATTTATTGTCTCTTGTCTCTCCTTATGTCTCTTTTCTCCTGTCCCTTTGTCTCCATTTGGTCCCCAGGAGGACAGGAGGACTGTAATCAGATTTTTGTTGAAACTGAAATGAGTCCCACGTGTGTTTCACATTAAAGGCTAATTAATTGAAGCTATTTTATTCTTCCTGAATGTGGGGCCACATTTCTCCTCCCTTAAATGTTCAAACACAAAGTCTTTGAAAAGAGATTCAGTTTTTAGTTTTTCTTTTAAACTGAGGAGTGAGACCTCCTGACGAAGAGCGTCCCGGAAGCAAAGGGCTCTTAAATCTGTTGGCGCCTTCTCAGGGGTCAGAGGT
>NC_135705.1:707500-726649 GCF_964276395.1 Gasterosteus aculeatus
CCTGAGAGGCCTTTGAACCCCGCTCACATAGGTCAGAGGTCGAACGGGAGGGGGCAAGCACCATAATGGAGGCCAGGCCTCCCAGAAAAGAGCACGACATCATAAATACGTTTCCGTGTGTTTGGGCTTCATGAGAAGGTGCCAGACGTATTTATTTGTTTTAGGGTTGAATAACTTCTTTGAAGTATCTTAATCCTAAATTATTCACCATTTGAAGAGATGTGATTTTATCTTCATCACGTTAAACATACTGAGGAGCTGGTAGCAAATATTAAACCCGGTATATGCATTTAAAAAAGAAACATGGTTAAATACTGACTCTGTCTATTTATTTACATCTTTCTACTGTTTCTGTGGTAAAATCTCTGTGTTACCAAAGAAGCAGTTTGTTGTCTACATGTGTCCATATGTTCTGTATGTGCTGCTAATGTTAAACAATGCATTTAGAACCTAAATGCAAACGACCATTTCGGCCTAAACTGAAACTGAATTAGTATCTTACCAGTCGGTCTAAAATCCATTAGTGTGAAATGCATTTTGCCATCCAGGTGATCATGAACCATCGAGTACAAACAGGACACAGACGAGACGGACGAGTCAAACCAGAGCTGTTAGTGTCCCGTGTCGCTCCGTACTTAAGTAACTTACTCTAAAATAGGCGCCAACTTCTCCGACTACGTCACGTCAAAGCCGCTGCTTTGGCTCCGATTCGTTGAACCTCCGTTACCTTCTTGTAGTTTCCTTGTTTCCTGTAGAAACGAGCGACCAGCGATGAAACTGCAGCTCTGTGACCAAATGGAGACAACGAGAGGAGGGAAGCGGGTCGTACGGAGGTCGCTGCGCCTTCGCCACGTGTGGAAGCGACCCGCGCTAATGATCAGAACCCCCGCGGGTGTTTGGGCCGTTCCCAGGGGGGACAGGGACACAGGGTCCTGGGTTCTCCCGGCGGTCTTTGTTGGCTCTCCGTGGAAACACAATCTCTCTGGGGCCACATCTCCATCCGGCCCCAGGAACCCGATCCCACGGGCCGCATTCCTGCCGACATCAGAATCCACTAAATCTAACAGGTACATTCAAATGAAATATGGAAATAGACAAATCACACGCAGTCCAAATGTTGTGCCTGTTTTGTGGATGCTGATATCTTTACTTTCTGCTGTGGAAGTTCTGGGGGGGAAATATGAGGCTCGTTGGACAAAGTGGGACGAGATGTGGGACAAGCCTTTAAAAAACAAACAGGAAGTCACGGAAACAGCTACTTCCTGTTAGATCTGATCTGCAGCTAATTTATCATTTACAAGCAGCTAATTTGTAGTTTACAAACCTCGTCGGATTAATTCACTTGTTTGTAAATATAAGTATGAATGTATATATATATATATATATATATATATATATATATATATATATATATGTGTGTGTGAATATATAACATGTATTTGCTCTGAATGTTGCTTTTATGTCTGTGAAACACACGTTTGATTGAAATAAATAAGCTCCGTTGACGTGATCGTCTGTGTCTTTAGATGGAATTTCATCGCACAGCAACAGAACTTGAATGAAAGCGATAAAAAGTGAGCCTCGTTTCCTCTTTTTAAACGCTGAAACCTTTCCTGTTAAAAACTGGAACTGTTGCTTTTCTTTCTTCTTCTTTCCAGAAGTTTCGGGTGAAACGAAGAGAGAAGGAAGGCGGCGTCTCTTCTGTTTGCAGAATGTGAAACGCCTGGTTGACAGATAAAAACGGAGAAGCGATTGGTAGCAGCTGTCCTGCGGCATTGTGGTAGAAATCAAACCACAGGTTTCATATGAGAAAGAAGATTCTGCACAAACCACATTCAGTCACTGAGTTACAGAATCAGCTGAGCTTTTGTTCGGTGACGGATTAACTCCCGCAACCTCGTCTGGGTCGAGGTGAACTTTAAAGAATGATGAAAAGAAAATGAGAGACGGATCTTCTTCATTTCGACCTCAAGACTAAAAGTCACATGTGAAGTAAATAATCTGAACTTCACTTTGTTTTAATCCTCGAGCACCATGTTTCAAAAAGTTAAACTAATAACGCGAGACATGTGAAACCTTCATGCTGTCTTGTTTCTGTAGACTCCCTTCACAAAACGCGTCTTTTAACCACTAAAAGAAAATTCCCTCAGGGGTTTTTCTGCCATTTGTTCGGTAATTTGTACCCTTCTGTCTCTATGTTTGAATCGCATTACGAGAAACGAGCCGCGCTTCGAGGCGCCGGGTGTTTCCACAGAGGCTCTTTGTGGTTTCACGCTTATTCTCCTCAAGTTCAATGAGAGCATCGCGGCGAGCTCGAGGTTCGAAAGTCAATGCATGTACACAGCCCCTGTATTGGATTGTAGTCCTCTGGTAATATAGTCATATAGACGTGTGTGTCATCTGCATAACTATGATTGTTTTCCATAATCTGAGCCAATGGATGCATGCAGATGTTGAAGAGAAGGGGCCCCAGTATTGAACCTTGGGGGACACCACATGTCATTTTCTTCAGCTCTGATGTGTAATTAACTACAGACACAAAGTATTTTCAGTCTTTAGAGTAGGATTCAAACCAGTTAAGTGCCGTGCCAGAGAGTCCTACCCAGTTGATTAGTCTATCCAGTAGTATGTCGTTGTCGACCGTGTCAAATGCTGAGATCCAGTAATACTAAGACTGGAATTCTGCCATTGTCTGTGTTTAAGTGGAAAACCTTAACAAGAGCAGATTCAGTTCGTTGGTGCAGTCGATAGCCTGACTGCAAGGCATCAAAACAGTTATATGCAGCCAGGAAGTAGTTTAGCTGTTGGAAAAACGCCTTTTCAATTATCTTACTTAGAAAAGAAAGGTTTGATACTGGCCTATCGTCTTTCATTGTTGTGGCGTCTAGATTAGCCTTCGTTAGGAGTGGTTTATTAACACCTGAGAGGAGGGATGTGTTTACAACTTATAGATCAATGGTCAAACAGTTTGAATATCTAAGGAGCAGGAGGACAACTTCCGATGTTGTATGATGTCATCTAGGCCTGTATGGTTGATTAAATGAAATTGTGTCATGATGTTTGAACAGTTATTCTGAGAATGGGATACAACATGTCCCGTGTTCGGTATGGAGGCACTGACTGCTTGTCTAAAGGAAGCACATTGATAGCAGCTCAGCAGCCACTGACACTGGAGGGTTGCAAACAGGTAGCAAATAAGGTGCGTATGATATTACTTTTAGTTATTATGTCAGTGAAGGCCTGTTCTAAGTTCAGAGTTATAATTACAAAGTCACGACAACCTTGCAAATAATTAGAGCTTTGGTGGTGATGAGGTGTGTAAGCGTGTGCCCCCTGTGGTGGGGGACGTCGTTGCTGAATGAGTCCAGGTCGCACAGCAGGTAGCCACACTAAGCAGCACGGTACCGTAAAACACACTGTAAACCCGCGGTACCTCGGGGGAACCCGCGGAGACGCTGCCCCCTGGTGGTCGTCTGCGACCCTTTGTGGAACCTTTAAGAGAAGCAATGACTCGGCGATGACCAGAGGAACCAGTTGTGCCCCTGTGATGGAAACAAAGATCCTTTAGAAACAATTAGAAAACAAGTCAAATCATTGAGACGGTTTCGAATGAAAGAAGAGTAAAAATATCTTGTCAAAATTTCTTTGGATTTAGTAATGTACTTTATTTAAAGATTTCCATTATTCCTTCAATGTTTATATATTTAATATAAATATTTATACGATATATATATATATATATACTATATATATTTTAAAAATGTACTGCAGCCATGTAACATTAGTCTCAGATAAAGTTTATATTACGCTCAAGAGATTTGGAACAGAATTCCAGATATATTTTTTCTGTCATTTTATTTTTGTCTAAAGAATAATTTCTTGTTTATTAGTGAAAAAGCCCCAAAAGACACAAACCGACACGCCGTCCAAAGCACTTTGCTGCTTTATTGGGTGAAATGAATCCAGACAGCTGATCACAGGCAGTTTGCACTCATCATCCTTTTTGTGCATCGAGAGCAACAGAACATTTTAAATGGGGGGGGGACAAAAACTGCAGTTTTTAACCTGTGTGAACGTTGTTTACTTAAATTACTCTCCGGCCTGAACCGTTCTACCCCCCCGCCCCCCCAGCAGCACAGAACTAAACCACATTGCCTCCTCTTAAGTGTACATCATCTCAGCCATGTGTGACATCTTCTTGGGGATGTAGAGGTAATACTCCATGTAGCCGGAAAGGTCCTCTATCGTGATGTCGTCGACGAAGGCCCTCGCCTGCTCGGAACACGAGCGAGGGGAGCCGGACGACAGCGCCGAGGATGCCGAAGGCGGCGAGGAGGAGGAGGCGGCGCCAAGAGTTCTGTGTGCGTCCTCGCCGCCCGGCAGGCTCCTCTCGCACTCGGATATGACGTCACGGAGCCCCGTGAAGGAGTACACCTCCACCCCCCGCCAGCCCCGACGGAGGGGCCCACAGCGGCACTCGAGCTCCGCCCCCCGTCCTGTCGTCTCGTCCTCGCCCTGAGGACCACAGCTCTTCTTCCAGGCACACGGGCAGCGGCCCTCTGCTGAGACGCTGCCGTGGCGCTCGGACAACGCTCGGAAGTCAGCAGCGTCCACGGCGCCGGCGGCCCGAGTCGCTGCTGGTGCTCCTTCTGCGGACTCGGCTCCTCCCCCGGCGCTCTTCTCCGGGTCGCTTTCCTCGCTCGACTGGCTTCCGTCTCCGTCCCGCCTGGACAACGCCGTCTCCGGTACCGCAGCGCGCCTCTCGTAGCCGCCGCAAGACCCGAAAACCAGAGGGGAGAGGTGGCCGACGGCGCCAGAGGGCGAGAGCTCCTTTTGGGCCGTGACGGCGGCGCCAGGGGCCGTCCTCCCGTCGCTGGGGGGGCAGGACTCCGGCGGCTCATCTAGGCGCTGGTGCTTTAAGCCGGCGCCGGGGGTGGACAGGGCGGAGGGCGGCGCGGTGCTGCAGTAGGTGAACTTTGGAGGGTGGAGGATGGGGGACTTGGACCGCCGGCGCCGCTGCGTCCTGGTTGCTCCTCTGGACGGTTTCCTCATGCAGCTGAAGGTGGAGGAAAGAAGGATGGAGCTGATCACACTACGCTTACAGAGTCTTTTATTAATAATGAATTACTGCCCCAATAGTTCCAAACTGACCTGATATTCAATTATCTATTATTATTTTATTCTTTGGCCTTTTTTCTTCACAGACAACATTTAGAAACCAGTGACTAATTATTTCTAGACGTTGTGTGACAATCAGAGAGGATGATATTTGAATCATATTACATCTGTGTTGGAGCCATATTTTCTGTTTTGGTACAAACCATTCATTTGTTTTGTTGGTAGGAATTCTGTGTATTCACTTAATGTATTTTATGTTCATATTTGACATAACTTCCTTTATGATTGATTAGATTCACCGGACGAGGATCAGCGGATAAAGAGGGGGGGGGCTCAGGCACGGGGGCTGGCTTTGGTTTGGACGGGACATCGGCAGTCTTTTGACCTCACGTTGTCCACTCTGTTAATCATGTTCAAATTAAACGACCAAATGCAAAACTTAAACGACGAGAACACGAGTATTGAGTGTTTTCTATGCGTCCTAAAGGAGACCACCACACTTACACCACCGTGCACAATAAAATGGATCTTCTATGTTTTTACCTTAAACAAACCAAAAGGTTTTTGACAGTCAATCTGCAGGTTTTATGTAAATGAGAAAAGCATATTAAAGTGTATTAAAACGATATTCTGCTCTACGGGACATTTCTATTTAAAATACTGTTCTCAGTGAGTTTCCTTTTTTAGTTGGATATCTCATCAAACTTGATTGCCTCCTCAGTCTCCGGCTGCGGCTCCACGTACCCGTGCCAGTTGTCCTTCGGACAGCAGAGTTTGGGCTTCGCTCCGCCGGCATCGAGAGAAGCGCGCGACGTCGCTCTCGGCGCCAACGCCTCCGACACACTCACAGCTCCGGGTAAACTGGAGGGAAAAGAGAAACGGGACGAGTTTAAGCACTTCATCGACACGTCCACCAACATCAATACCCGGCTGCGTTGGGCTTATCTAACCCGATATAACGCTTCAAACTCCACGACTTCTCCAACCGACAAACACACACACGAAGTGAGACAATACAGAGCGATATGCAAGAAGCGTTCAGTATGGCCGCGTTTGAACAGTTTACCAAAGTTTACCGTTACTTTTGGAGCAGCCGACAACAGCAAACATCTCCTGTCTGTTAAGACTGAACTGAACATGGAGTTTGTATGGATTAAAGTAACAACAAACTAACATAAATAACAATCAGGATCCATTCCTCACGTCTCCCGTCTCAGCGAGCTACGCGTCTCGCTCAAGTCACTCCAAGCGACGTACACATACTCCAAGATCTACTTTTTTATTATCTCGATCCAGAACGAAACGCATACAGCGCCCCGCCACCTGCTCGCTCAGGTGAAGGTCGCTGCTACTTACCTCTCGGCGTCGACCCTCAGCTTCTTAAACGCCGTCTGCAGCGTGTCCTCCTCGCAGTCCTTCCCTCCTGCCTCCATGGTGGGAGGAGGCCGCTCTGACCAGCCACCCAGCTGCAGACACACAGCAGTAAGTAGTGTCAGACGCAGGGATCCTCATAGTCTGGATCTTAAAAGCTATTTGTAGGTTTTAAAATCGTGCAGCTCAAATGTCAAGCGTACACACAACGCGTAACGTCAGTTAGAGTCAATGAAAGTCGAGCTACTGACAGAAAGGCTTAAACAACTGTGATGCACATTGAGCAGGATCGATCATTCATTTGAGACCGAAATATCAATCAGCTCTTGTGTTATTGTTCTGTATGGTGACACATCACGTGACTGGCTTGTGGTGAGACTAACACAAAACACACGGTCTGGATTCAAATGTTACTAGTTAAGCTATTTGTGCTTTGACTTTATGACCCGTGTTTATATCACTGCATTGGCAACGTTTACTTGTGAACAGAGGATTTAAGTTAATAAACACACCCTCACACACCCTGTTGGCTAGTGCTGGCAAATTACTTGAGCTGCTAAGCTAGCTAGCAGCAGGGACGGTTCGTTTATTTTGCTTTTTTATTTACATCGTTTAGAAAATAGACAAAGGGTGATACTCACGGTTCGGGATATTCTGGTCACAGTTAAGAGAGAGATGGGGAACCCGGCCCGTTTGGATGTTGATTAGCCAACTGACGGCTAAAGCTAGCTAGCTAACGGGCTAAAGCTAGCAGGCTAAGGGGCTAACGCTGGCTCTGTGCGACCTCGCCTCCGTTGCGGAGAAAACACGGAACTGTATATTGTATTATTTAAAGCGTTCTGGTTCCGCTCGGTACCGCGACACGAGCCGCGAATTCATTTAAATACCGAAAACACCGACAGCGATCGAGCGCACGGATGTTGGGGCCAAACGTTAGCTTAAATGGCGACTATTCTGTTCTCCTCAGCCTTGTTTACAGTCGCAGTGACTCTGCAACATCGCGCAGTCCTCGTGACGTAATCGGCCATAAAAAACCCACCGACGTCACTCTCTGCTTTTTGAAGGATCTACGTTAGATGTGTATTGTTATTTGTTTGCCAAATAAAATACATTAAATAATAATTAAGCCCTAAAGACACAATCAAAAAACGCTGATTATATTCTAAACCTAAATATTGTTCGAGTCAATCAAAGCTATTTGTATATTAATGCAAAAAAGTAGGTTGTATCATAATGAATTGTTGTTAAGTGATGTGCTGAATGTCTGTTCACAAAGCTCAATGAAGATAAACAATATATATATATATATATATATATATATATATATATATATATATATATATATATATATATATATATATATATATATCTTGTTTTACGAGATATATTTCTCCACATTCTTAGACATGGAAAATATTATTTGTAATGATTAACCAGAATTGGAAGTTTTCCTTTTTAAAAAAAATTGTATTCATTAGGTTATTTTTGTAACTGCTAAATTATTATTGTATCTTGTTCAAAAATAATCATTCCAAATTTAAAATGTCATTATACATTTTGAACATGATAAAGATTGGTTAAATTAATTGATTATATACATTTTACATTCATAAGTGCAAAGAAAAAGATAATTAATAGCTTGATGGATGAATGTATAGATCTATTTTGTCTTAAACTATTCTCTTATTTTTTCCTTCTTTTAATGGAAGATAAAAACAACTATTTCCATAATAAACAAACTTCTTATATAATCGTCATTATACGTGGAACGTGAGAAGCCTGCACGGGAGCACGTGGAAGGTCGTGGCCCAATCAGACGGCGCCAACTGGACGCTGCTCCCGGAACGTTCTGCCTCCGTCCAATCGGTGTAGAATGCGTGGACGGCGCTCGGAAAGAGAAACGCCCCTCGACCAATAGGGCGCCGACACACCGTGACGCAGCACCGGAACAACCGTCTTCACGCACGTCAGTTTACCGGCGTCTCCATCAAAGCGGCGAACACACAGCGGAGGGTTTCCCGTCATTAACGGTTTGAAAAACAAACGAACAGCCGAAGATGTTGTCGATAGGCGGGTTCTCGGTGGCTCTCGCGCTCGCTCTGTTTCCCGGTTCCGGTGACGCACTGAAAGAGGGGGATTGTGAAGGTAAGCTATCTCTGCTAGCTTCGTTTAGCATTATCCGGCTAGCCGCTAAACTGAACGGCGCGTGCAGCGTTTTATTTAAAGATGTCACTGGAAGTCTCGTGTGAAGACAAAGCTGTGTGTGTGTGTGTGTGTGTGTGTGTGTGTGTGTGTGTGTGTGTGTGTGTGTGTGTGTGTGTGTGTGTGTGTGTGTGTGCGCGCGCGCGCAGAAACCTCAGTACACAGCTGACACCAAGTTAACAACATAGATGCATCTTTAATAGGCTACTACGGTTTTTGTGCTATTTAAATCTGCTCATTTGATCCTGTTTCTATCATTTCTAAGAGTTCACTTATTCTCTAGTTAATCGCATGGCTTCATAAGCTCTGTGACACCTGAGCAATCCGCAGAATGCTTCAGGTGGATGTGTTCAGAGCCCCCACCCCCACAGCTGCCTCCGTGACGTGTCTTCCTCTTTGTTTCAGTGTGTGCGGCCTTCCTCGGGAAGTTCTACCAGTCGCTGGAGGGAAACAACGTAAAGTTCAACAGCGCCGACATCGAGCAGGCCCTCGTAAAGTTGTGCAAAGATGCCAAAGGGAAAGAAAACCGCTTCGTAAGTAGACAACACATTGGTTTTATGCCTTTTAAATATATTATTTTGGGTTCGGGTTATCGCCCGAAGTTGGCTGGGATAGACTCCAGCCCCTGTGTGCAGGATAAGCGGTGTGAAGATGGATGGATGGATGGGTTAGCGTTTGATACTCGTCCTCGATGGCGAATGACAATTCTGCAGGTTTTAAATTTTCATGCTCGGCCGTGATAAAACTTTTTTCGGGTCGTTTGTAGTTGTGAAGGAATCTAAACTGTCCATCATAAGACCTTTTTATTTCCAGTATGTCAGTTTTCCATGTTCATCAGGTAAAATTCATTCATTTAATTTCAGTATATTTTAAAAATAATTACTATATATATGTTACTACTCACTGTTGACCGGATCACACTTAAGATGAACACACGTGCATATATTCGTTGTTCTCTTCAGTTTCCTTTTCTCTCCGTCTACTTTGTTCATCTCCTGTTCTGCATTAATAAATAAACTAAACACATGCTAACGGTGCAACCCCCCCCCCCCCCCTCACATGACCAGTGTTACTACATCGGGGCGACGAGCGACGCCGCCACCAAGATGATCAACGAGGTGTCCAAGCCCCTCAGCCACCACGTCCCCGTGGAGAAGATCTGTGAGAAGCTCAAGAAGAAGGACAGTCAGATCTGTGAGCTGAAATACGGTGAGGACCAAACGCTACAGCTCTGCTTTACTATGTATGGAAATGTACTTCACAGAACTCGCCTCATTCGCGGGTAGTTTTCAACTCTGGCTCGTTGTCCTTTTTAAAGCCAATCAGCGCTGAGATGCTCCTCACGATATCAAGGACGTTCCGCACTACCGAACCAGACTCCATTCAGAAAACAAGTCATTTAAAAGTTTAGCTCCTCGTCATCTTAAGAGAACTAACAAAGCATGTAAAATCTGCATCATTATGTTTGCATCACATTTGTTCATTTATGGCAATTAAACACGCGACAGACAGAAACAATGTGCGTTTTCCTTTTTGTATCCAGAGGGCGACACATCACTAAACACAAAGTACTTGGACATGTTGGTAACTCTGTCCTTTGTGTGCCCTGTGCAGACAAACAGCTGGACCTGACCACCGTGGACCTGAAGAAGCTGAAGGTGAAGGACCTGAAGAAGATCCTGGAGGAGTGGGGCGAGTCCTGCAAAGGCTGCGCCGAAAAGTCCGACTTCATCCGCAAGATCACGGAGCTCATGCCCAAGTACGCCCCCGCGGCCGCCAAAGCACGGACAGACCTGTGAGCGCGGAGCCAAGGCAAGACTTTGGACTCGGACCGGACCGCTGAGGAAGAGGAGGAGTCTGTGCTCGCTGGTAATCTTCCCTTCCTCACAAGTATAGCTATCGGTCCTCCACTATATTCTCAAGTCAAGTGTCAAGTTTGTTAGCGGCGAGCAGCTGGAAGTCAAAGTCTCCGCTTCCTGTTCCACAAGTCTCCCCTTTGCTCCCCGTAACGCCGAGCAGCTCTTTCTGGAAGATTATTCACCTCCCAATTTCACCCTGATTTTTATTTTTTGCTGACGCCCCCCCGAGGAGGACGTTGTTCAGCTGATGCTTAAAATGATATGGACACATTATGCGAGTCCTGTTGACACAACAATGTCTTCACAATAATAACTGTGTGTGTGTATGTGTGTGTGTTGTATAAATCTAGACTTGAAGAAAAAGAATGAATGAGTTCAGCTCTTTTTGTTTGACTCTGTAGTTCAAGAGTAAAAAATGATCCCATTATGTTTAAAAACATGAACTTTTAGTTTTCTGTTCCTCGTTCATTTATTGTGTGTCGAGGAAACGATGAATACTCAACGTTGCCATTTGTACAAAAAGCAGTGAATCATAAAGGCGCACGCTGCGTAACGAGAACACCAGCTCTAATTCATTTAAAACACTCACTAGTATTTATCTTTGACCTGAGACACTTTTGCTGGTGTAATAAACACACACACACACACACACACACACACACACACACACTGTTTTTTTTGAGGATTTATTGCTTCTAATAGGTGACTGTTTTTTCGGGGGAGGGGGGTTGATCTGATTGTCGGATGGTAAAGTGTTTGTATCCGCCTGTCGATCACACGCAGCGTCGTCCAATCGGGAATCAGATCCTAGGATTGTTTAGAATTTACAGTAAAGAGAAATCTGGGTCTTTAACGTACATTTAAAGTGGTTGAATCTCGGTGGTTCCTGAACGTGCAGGAAAATAACTAGATATATATTTCCTTCCACGTGTTGTCATCACACGCACAGACACACACTTGTGTGTTTCAGAAGCGAGGATGTATATTTGATTGTGTGATGTACTCAAAAGAAACACGCAATGGTTTGTCTCGACTTGAACTGAAAATATGCCATTTGTTTCACAATGACCTTTTCTTCACGTCATTTGTTACAACTGTACGATTCTACTTTTTCAATAAAAAATGTAAAAAGGCCCGTGTGGATCTATTGAGTCTTCATTGATGACATGTTGCCTAGAAGAACTTTCTGTACGGAAATATTCAAGGTTTTCAAATAAATATGAATAGACTTTTGCAACAATGTGTTTCTTATTCCACATGCAGGATATTGATACAATAATCGCCTCTGAGATGAGGCATGAATGGAAAAACTCCTGTAAAGTACTTAAAGTAAACATACTTTCACTTGAATGTGTTAACACTCCGGTGTCATTGTAATTGTGACACTTCTTTGAATGTAATACTTTTACTTGAACCAAGGAGCTTTTGTATTGTGATACGTAAGGTTTTTGTAACCCGTCATGAACTGAGTTTGTGTCAGGAGCAAACGTTTACCATAAAATCTTTTACTTAATGTTAGAAATGTATGTACGATATCATAGAGGATCCTCCAGATAATCAAAATCCAGACGGCTTTCTTTATCGTATGTATTGCTTAAAAACAATTCTGTGATCCCATGTTTGCATTTAAAAGCGACTTCCTTCCAAGTCTTATTTTCTAAAAAAAACTAATTATTTCTCCTTTGTATTATGGCCATTTTAAACTTCTGTCAATCTCATTTAATTTAATGAAGTTTTATCCCAGCTCACGTCAGTAAGTGTATATAGTAACACAATTTCTGTACTAATACTGTTTCTGTGTCGTAGAAATGCAGCGCGCTACGTCATCACGTCGGCCGAAGACGCGTCATCGCGGTCTCCGCCCTCCTCGGAGAAAGCGCACATTCCTATTGTCCAAGATGGCGGCGTAGCTGCAGACCCTCCGAGGCTGACATGTTTCTAACCGAGTTTATGCTTTTATTCCGACGTATATGCAAACACCCAACGGTCGGCCCGGTAGCGTTTCTTTACCGGAGCCCCCAGCTGCCTCGTCGGTGTCGCTAAAGCTCCCGCAACACGTCGCCGAGGTCGGATTCCCGTCGCGGGCGCCGAAAAGTTTAAGCTCCATCATCCCGTGAAGATGAAGAGGCAGGCCGGGAGGGAGACGAGTCCGCCCAGGGCTGCCGCCAAACGGACGCGGGACCGGGAGAGCTCCCGGAGGGAGGAGCTGCCGCCTCCTCCGCCGCCGCCCCCGCCGCCGCTGGCTCTGCTGCTGGCGGAGAGCCGCGGCTACCACCGCAGGAGCCGGAGCCGGGAGCGCGACAAGCCGCGGCTGCGGGAGGAGCGCGCCGCCGCGCTGGAGCTCCACCACCGGCACGAGCTCAGCCTCCTCGGGCGTCCGCCGCTGCGCACCACCGCCTCCACCACCTCCTCCTCCTCCTCCGCGGAGCAGCAGCCGCCGCCCGCCGCCAGGCCCGGCACGCTGGAGTACAAGACGCTGCTCATCAGCAACCTGGGCTCGCAGGTGTCCGACGAGGACGTGGAGGACGCGCTGTTCCACGAGTTCAAGAAGTTCGGTGACGTCAGCGTGAAGCTGTCGCACACGCCGGAGCTGGGCCGCATCGCCTACGTCAACTTCCGGCACCCGGAGGACGCCAAGGAGGCGCGGCACGCCAAGTCCTCCCGCCTGGTGCTGGGCGACCGGCAGCTGAAGATCGAGCCCATGTACGTGCGGAGGCGCAGCGTGACGCCGCCGGACGCCGGCTACCTGCCGCTGCACGCGCCGCTGCACGCGGCGTACCCGTACCGGCAGCGCTCGCTCTCCCCCCCCGCGGGGACGGGCGGCCTCCGGGACATCCGGGCGCGCCACTACGCTCTGGAGACGCTGGGGCTCAGCAGGGAGAGGGAGCGGATTCTGGACTACTACGGGATGCTGGACGAGCGGGGGCGGCCCTACGGGTTCCCCCCCATGCCGGTAGTGGAGGACCTGAAGCCCGAGGACGACCAGCGGGCCACCAGCAACCTCTTCATCGGCAACCTGGACGGCAACGTGGCCGAGGCCGAGCTGAGGAGGGGCTTCGACAAGTACGGCGTCATCGAGGACGTGGTGATCAAACGGCCGGCCCGGGGTCAGGGGGGCGCGTACGCCTTCGTCAAGTTTCAGAACCTGGACATGGCCCACCGGGCCAAAGTGGCCATGCAGGGCCGGCTGATGGGGGGCAACCCGATAAAGATCGGCTACGGGAAGGCCAACCCCACCACGCGGCTCTGGGTCGGCGGCCTCGGGCCCGGGAACTCCCTCGCCGCCCTGGCCCGGGAGTTCGACCGCTTCGGGAGCATCAGGAACATCGACTACGTGAAGGGGGACAGTTTCGCTTACATTCAGTACGAGAGCCTAGACGCCTCCCAGGCCGCCTGCACGCAGATGAGGGGGTTCCCCCTGGGGGGCCCCGAACGGCGCCTGAGGGTGGACTTTGCCAAAGTGGAGGAGAGCCCCTCTCGGGTGTTCCCCACCGGCTACCAGCCCCCCGTGGTGGCCCCCTCCCACTACGACCTCATCGGAGAGGCCTACAGCCGCCACCGCAGCCTGGAGCGAGAGCTGCGGGGCGCCAGGGACCGCTCCACCCCCCCGCCGCCCTTGGCCCCCCACGCTCTCATCATCCCGCGGGAGAGGGAGCGGGCGCTGCTGGAGAGGGAGTACACCGCCAGCCCCACCCGCAGCCTGGAGAGGAGGGCCGGGGCCGTGGAGGCCTTTGGGCGGAGCGGGCGGGCGGCGCGCAGCCGCAGCCGGAGCCGGGAGCGCTGGCTGAAGGAGCGCGAGGAGAGGCGGAGCCGGAAGAGGAGCAGGAGCGCCTCCACCGACCGGCTGACGGAGGAGAGGGAGAGAGAGAGGGGGAAGGAGCGGGGGAGGTCGAGGGTTCGAGCGCAGGCAGGCGCCGTCACACCCGAGGCCAGCCCGGACCGGGCGAGGGTCCGCGCCCCCGATTCCACCACCGAGCCCAGGGACCACTCGCCCGAGAACGGAGGGGGCGGGCGACGCACCGCCGCCGCCGCCGCCACCAACGAAGAAGACCCGCTGCCCGGCCGCCACCACAGCAAAAGGTCTAGCGAGCACCTCAACAACCATCACCACAGAAACAGCGACAACGCCGCGTCTTCCCCCGCCGCCGCCGCCGCCGCCACCACCCCCGCCGCCCACGCGGACGCAGGCTCCTCCCCCCCCAGCACGCTCTCAGAGTTCGCCCAGGCCTCCCTGGTCAAGTCGTGGCACGGCTTCTTCGCCCTGAAGAACAGCAGCTTCCCCACCACGCTGTACCTGCTGGAGGGCGGCCCCGCCTTCTTCGGCGCCGTGATGCGCGACACTCTGAAGCCGCCGGGTCAGAACCGGCTGAAGATCGCCCAGCGGCTCCGTATGGACCAGACGCGGCTCGACGAGGTGTCGCGCCGCGTCAAGCTGGGCCGACCCGACGGCTACGCCGTGCTGCTCGCCCTGCAGGGGCCCGTCGACCGGCAGGGGGCCGCCCCCCCCGCGGAGCCGGGCCTGCAGGCCCGCCTGCTCCGCCACCTGGTGACCTACCTGCGCAACAAGGAGGCTGCCGGCGTGGTCAGCCTGCCGGGCGCCAAGGAAGGCGGGCCCGGCGCCATGCTGTACGCCTTCCCCCCCGGGGCCTTCTCGCAGCAGTACCTGCAGGCCGCCAAGAGGATTGTGGGTAATCTGGACGAGGAGCACATGGTCATCGTCATCGTCAATGATACTAACTGAGGCTTTGGGTTTTAGAAGCATGGCTGGTGCTTTTATTCAGAAACACGACACTACGTCTACATTTTGTTACTTTGTATCCGGACTCGTTTTAAAAGACACTTAAAGGATGTTAACGCTTTTATACTCGTACAACACTAAACCTTTTAAATGCTTGTTGACTTTATGTTTCCGTTCTGTGTATCTGATTTATATTGATGTGTGTGTGTGTGTGTGTGTGTATCTATGACACACACACACACACATTGAGGTTTTTATACACCGTGATTGTACTATGAACTGTGCTCTGGAGGCAAAAAAGAAACCTAAAGACTGAAAAGGTGAAATTCCCCACGACTGTACATCACAGAGCCAGCTGTGTTTTTATTTTCCATCAAATGAACCATTCCAGATGTTTCTATCTGAAAGGTGTGTGTGTGTGTGTGTGTGTGTGTGTGTGTGTGTGTGTGTGTGTGTGTGTGTGTGACTCCATCCACTAAAACATTATTTTGACAGAACAGACGCTGATGTTGGCGCCTCCCTCGGTTTCTAAGTCCTACTGTGATTCTGTTTAAAGGCTTCAGATTCGCTGCTAAATGTTCTAGTTAAAGATCTCGTGGTTTTAAAGTGGATGAAAATATTCCAAATACAGAGTTCACTTGTCATTTTTTTTTATTTGTCTAAAACGAGTTGTCTTTTCGGTTAAATGGCTGTTTTTGTGGATGGAGTCTGGTGTCTGACGAGTCGTCTCCTCCGGTCCTGAGAACCTCACACGGTCCCTTTTAAACCTGAGGAGCCCCTTGATGACCTCTACAGATGTTCCGACTGGCCTCCCTCATTCCCCCAAACGTCTTTCAGAGAGAAAGGGAGGTTTTAACTTTTGGTTCATACTTTAATTACAACGACACTCCCATCTGGATGAGAATGAACGCTTAGAATAAACAGCTGGAAAAGCTCCGTGCTTCTTGAACTAAATGAGAATGTTTAGTGTGGAAGATGATGTGATGTTTACTACATTTGTTTTAGTTTTTTACAAAAGCCAGGTTGGTTCTGTTGGTTCTTTAGTTTTTTTTCTTTTAATCCAACTGGACCAGAACAAAACTTTTCAGTGATGAGAAAAATAAAGAAGAATTGGACTGAAGTTAAATGTTTTTTTAAATGCTTTTACTGGTTGCAACTGTTATTATTGCAGATATACATTTCTCTTTATTGGTTATTCATTCTAAATATTTTTGTTTACATAATAAATGTGATGGAGTAAATGACCTTGGTAAAGAGCTTTGAGTGGAGGTGGAGGTGGCTACACGGAAGGTGCTTCTACGTCAGGCCTGTGGACCACGTCTCCTGATGTTGGCTGGGATTGACCCCCCCCCCCCCCCCCCCCCCCCAAGTTACAACAGGATAGAAGCGTGTATTTTTCTGTCCATGAGGTTCAAGTATAAGTACACAAATCAGTGTTGTAGTTGTGGTCATTGCTTTAGTAGGATGTAATTCTAGATATTACACCAGTTAAAGGCGTTGAAGTACTCGATTCCTGCATTCGAGTAAGTCGGTCAAGTTCACTTGTGCAGCTGTGTTGTATATTAGCAGTTTAATGTTGTACATTACGAGATAATGAACATAATAGAATCTCCTGATACTGGCGGTTAAATCCAACTCAGCATAAATGGATACACAGAACATTAAATAATAGACCTGTATTTGTTTGCTTTGGTGATTTGTTACGTAAAATGTGTTTCATGGTTTCAGCTACATGTGAAGATTTTTTCATTTTCCTTTTATCCAAGAATTTTAAAATCACATTCGATAGAAAATAATCTGATAAGATTATAAAATAAGATAAAATACAAATAAAGTGTAAAAACTAACTTCAAAGCTAATATTCAGAGAACAAAATGTCTCAATTGCCTAAATTAAAGTTGTAACTAAGTAAAAATTCCCCCCCAAAAACTAAAATCAGAAGTTTGTGTCCTCCTGAATATCCAAGATGATGTCGTCATTCTGAAATATAATCGCTAGTATTTCCTATTAATAAAGTCTGACGTCATGCTCCTACCTGCCCACCAGGGGGCGGCGCAGCCAAAGGAAACTAAACGGTTTCCTGTGACGTCAAAGCCTTTATTGGCCCGACGCGGTTCGCCGTCTATTGAGGGCAGAATATGTTGAAAGTCAAATATTTCAGAAGTCATATATTCACAAAATGTTATAAATGAAATATTTTGAAGATATATATATAAATATATTGAAAAAACCCAAATATACTTTAAAAAGTAAAGGTAAAAAAAAATCAAAATCAAAAGTAGAATCTCTTCAAAAAAAGTAGCAGTTAAATATGTTCACCCTTTGAACATTTTCTTTCTTGAAAATATCAAATTAAAGTCAGTTTAATGCTTGCTGCCAGTTAAAAATAAATAAAAGTCATCGTCTTTTTAGCCTGTAGGACGTTGGTGCCCCCACGTGGGCTTCTGGGCTCTATGAGACGTTTAGGAAGTTGAGCTCACATCCTGCTGACAAAATCTCCTCGTCCTCTTCAGTCTCTGTCACTATAAAAACGTTGTATTTAAAGTTGTCTTTAGGAGGATATTTCATCATAATGACACATTAATTATCCGTCAATTAGTTGATCAGAATGAATCCATACGTCCTCCATTCAGCTCCACTCCTGCTCATGTCCTCATGTCCTCATGTCCTCCCCCCAGTAACTGTTCAATGTGAGCCCAGAACAGCTGTTTGAACATCTACTGCACCTTGTGTGTGACAAACCTTTTATTCTGAAAGGCCAGCTGTCATTTAGCCGTCATCATTAACCAACGCTAATGAGCTTCTCATTATTCCTTCAGGAAATGGATCGTAAAGCAAAATAAAAGACCAAGTGACATTTTTTACTTTGTTTGGAGTCTGTTTCCTTTTCTTCTGCAGAAAATGAGACACAAGACGAGCGGATGGAAAAATAGATCAAAGTTTTCTGGCTGCATTTGGGGAGCAAATCTTAAGCGTCGTTGCACCCGATACTTGAATCAGCCTCATGGTGGCGCTGGAGCACAAGTGACAGTTCATGTGTGTGTGTGTGTGTGTGTGTGTGTGTGTGTCCTTGGGACCTCATACAGAAGAAGTTCTTCCCTTCCTGCCGTCATGCAGAGTCACATCCTCGTTCTTCATCGTTCATACTTACGTCATCACTTTTAAACACACACGGATTTGCAAGATGTTCTGACTGAAAAAAGACACACACACACACACACACACACACACGCGCACACAGTCCGTGTGGTCTTTATTTATTAGAACATGGCGCGATGCAAAGAAGAAACAGAGGGGAAGATGGTCTCCTTTCGTTTTCATGTTTGTCCGTCTGCTGCTGAAGCTACTTGTGTATTTGTAGTTGTGTGTTTAAATGTTGAACGCTGTTCACTTTAGTTTATGGCTCAAATTCACTGTAAGATTTTGTAGTTTGATTTCAGATAAAACCAATTTCTAATTATTCTACCAACAATACTCTGTACCTTTAAACCGATGTCTGCTTTGTATTCATGCAAATGAATGTGCTGGATGTGACGAAGCGTAGCTGATCAATTAGATAATTGATAACTGATCGTGAGCTTGCTGCTTCCTGCTGAGGGACAGCGATGTTGGACGTCGGTAAGTGATGTGAGCAGGAAGCATCCAGACCGGACCGCCGGCCCCTCACCGCCCCCCACGGCCCCTCACGACCCTCCACGGCCCCCACGGCCCCCACGGCCCCCACGGCCCCTCACGACCCTCCACGGCCCCCACGGCCCCCATCGCACCCGGACCCACCTGCCAAACTGCACCACGGACGCTTCTTTCATAGGTTGTTTTATTTGTTGTTGCATAGACATTAATTCAAGTTGGACACATGCA